>NW_024666313.1:0-537 GCF_008729295.1 Plectropomus leopardus | reverse complement strand
GTAACTAGTGTTAAATATAGCTTTCATTCAAGAGTTTGAAGAATATTGCACATTTGAGTAATTGCACAAAGGATCACTGTAGTTGAAACTTTACACTAAATATGTGTAACATGTGTGTGCCTTCCTTTAACCCTTTGAAACCTGGTTTGACGTGAGTTTTTTGTGCTGCATTCAAACACCTTCCACAAGCTATTCAAAATTTCAAACTTGTTTCTATCAAAAAAGAGGACTAGTTAATCAGCAATTTGGCATTAATGTTTGACAGATTAAAAGAAAGAAAATACATAGAAAAGGTGACAAGAAAATGAGTTTAAAGAAGAGAAAGAAAATTATAAAAAAAAAAAAAAACTGGGGAAACTTACAAAACATACAATTACTAGAAAATTATAATTATTTTAATCTTATATGTAAAATCATGTTCCAGTGGGAATATTTATAGTATTTTCTCATACTATTTGTTTTATTGTAATTTTTAGCTTTTTTCCCAGGCCATTTCCTTGTTTGTTTTTTTACTTTGTTCCTGAAAATGTTTTTTGA
>NW_024666312.1:0-324 GCF_008729295.1 Plectropomus leopardus | reverse complement strand
AAACAAAAGGTAATTCAGAACTGCTTGTATGCTGAAGGCTGCAGACGCACAATGAACATGTATTGAATTCAAGTACAATTTGTGTTGATTGATTTTTGATTTACTGAGCTGCTATTTCTTGTTACATCGCCAAACAGCATTTTACCTGTAGGTTAGAGAAAAAAAAGAAAGAAAAAACATAAAGATGAATGTATTTATGCAGTGTTTTTAACAGTTGAATAGTGAATAAGTTAAATAACCCCACTAAGGACATTAACCCTTTAACCTGAGCAAATTGGCTTGATTTCTTTCAAAAAGATGGGAAAAAGACAAAGAGCAGTTTAC
>NW_024666311.1:0-411 GCF_008729295.1 Plectropomus leopardus | reverse complement strand
ATGCTGACGTTGTTTTGCTCAATGACTTAAAGAAGGGACTTCGTAGTGGCTCTATAGTGCAATTTCTGTGTGAAATTGGGGCAGATATTTAGCAAGTTTCCCATGATCTGTATCTGTGTTTTATTTTATGATCGCTGATAAAATTAATTAACGAAAAAGTGTGCGTATTTCACTCAACCAACACCAGGGAAGGCAGTCTGCAATGCATGCAATGAAAGTGTCAGCATGGGAGAAGCTTTTACTTTGTACAAACTTTGGGAGCTATTTTTATTCATTTATTTTTCATTTCAATTTTCATTGAATTTTATAAAAAAAATTGCAGGGAACTTGCTGTATATGATGTTTTTGATTATACAAGTTTTGTGTTGGAGTTTGAATTATTCCAAGTTGCAAATATTTTTATTTTTATTA
>NW_024666310.1:0-208 GCF_008729295.1 Plectropomus leopardus | reverse complement strand
AGCCAGCAGGCTCGTAAGAAACGATTAAGAGAAAACTTTGTCTTTCTCCACGGAGTTGTATCTTTCTCCGACGAGCATTTTCAGAATCACGAAGCTGCCAGGTAACTGAATTTAAAAGCAACCCTCTACCAGCTTTCGCCAAAATGCCAAATAAAAATCTTAGCAAGAGAAGGTAAATAACGGGCTAGCTAGTTAGCATCTGTAAAGT
>NW_024666309.1:0-5357 GCF_008729295.1 Plectropomus leopardus | reverse complement strand
TATTATTATAATTTTTAACTTATTATTTCATTTCCTACTTATTGCAGTTTCATGTTGGTTCCGTCTCTGATGTTTTAATATTTCCTTTTTAAAAATGTTACGTTTGTGCCTGACATATGTGTAATGTCCTTTTTTCTAATTGAGCTGCTCTCTGTTTTTACACAATCTGTATCTGAAAAACCTTCTTCAGTTGTTGCATAGTAGCAGCTTCACTCTTTATCCACATTTATTGTCTATCTCTGTTTGCAAATATATATTAAAAGGTAAAAAAAAAAAAAAAGTAATCTAAAATAATTATAATTTTCATTTTTGACACTGTGCTACTGTTCAGTATCATAAAAACTATTTAAATGCATTTAAAACCTTCATTTTTAGCTCCACCTTTCAGTAGTCTGGCTTGCTTGTCTTAATTATTATTTTATTTTACTGTACTTTTATTTTTTTTATTAGCCAGTCTTAATTATTATTTTACTTTATTCTCATATTTTAAACGCTTTTAATGTCTTATTAATTCTTACTGGTTGGTTGTTGATCTTAGTTATTTAAATTTTATTCCCACTTCTTCACATGTATTATTTATGTGTGTGTTTCAATTGTGTTCACTCATGTCTATTATTTGATCTTTACACTGTCCACATAGAGTTTGTGTGCTTTCACCTGGAATGAAATGTGCTTTATAAATTCAGTTTTGCTTGCTGTTATTGAGGAGACGCACGCACCCTCTGGGATGTCGGTCCAGCTCGTTGAGGACCGTGTGGTCGCAGTACTCGAACACCAGGTGAAGCTTTCGTTTACGCCGAAATACCTCGATCAGATTCACCAAGTTGGCGTGTTTCAGTTGCTGCAGAGACACAAAATATAGAAAAAGATCACACAGGGATCCTCTAAAATCATGCACATTATCAGAGAGATACAACATCCACACAAATACAGCTCAATAACACCAGTAAACCAGTACAGTGCACTGGTGATGGAGCCGCACCAGCTGTGGTTTGCTCTTATCAAACAGACTAAACTGTTAACAGCTGGTAATAAACATGCTGTTGCCCCTGACGACCGTCCCCCTCCTCTCCTATTTATGAGCCCCTGATGTTCAGCTGGACACTAACACACCCACCCACCGCATGACTAATTAAACCACCAATAACTGCACCGCTGCATCTTTGATAATTACGATGCAGCAGAAAACAAACAGGTTTAAGCCTTTACTTTAAAAAAAAGTTAAATAAAATTAGAAAGAATCAATGTTTTTGGTGTTTTTGTTTGAGAAAACTAAGAACTGACTATTGTTGATAATTATGTTGTGTATTTCCACACTAATAAAGTCTCTAATCACTTAATGCAAGCGAGCACATTTTATTCCACGTGGAGGCAAAATGTGCACAAAGTGGGAGGCACAAGTTGCAGGTACAATACAAAGCCAGCAACCGACCATAAAAGTGACTCAAATGCATGAAAACTGAGAGTAAAACAACATAAAATGATTAAAATGAAAAAATACACAAATAAAAGATTAAAAAATGAGAGTTAGAGCGGATATAAAAAAAAAAATGAAATAAAATAATATACTAAGAGTTGACCTTTAAAAGAGGACAATACATATGAATTAAAATAATAACAGAATAAAATAAGATAAATAGACCAATAAAAGATGAGTAAAACTAAGAAAATGAGACAAAATAATACAAAAATAATGAGTCACTGAAAGTAAAAGCACACCTGAGTTACGACCAATAAAAGACAGAAAATAAAATAAATAAATAAAAAAAAATTAAATAAAAATAAAAAAATAACAGGATTACTTGATGTAATGGTTTTAGATTAATTAACTGACACGAGTCTTAAGTAACATTTTACAATCAGACAACCAAAAACACACTTTGACCAACTGGAACAGTGATGCAACCTGGTGCCAAAGTGTTTTTAATTTTTAATTTCCTGCCATTAAATAAAAATCAGAGACATTTCAGAGTCTAATTTACGCTCTTCAGTCAGTCCCGACCCTGCAGGGTTTTTCCTTCACTTGATTACAGAGCTGTAAACCTCTGCTGAACGCTGCTCTTTTCTCTGTGCAGCAGCTACAAAAATGCTTCCCCTCCGTCTGCAGAATTAACTGCAGGCTGTCCCTCCTGCTGGACGCTCAGCGGAGACGAAGACACTAAAAACAGGATTTGCATCTTCGAAAAGGTCAAATCAAGCTTTCAAATAACGTGTTACATCGTGGTTTTTTTTTTTTTTGAATGTGAATTATTACAGTGAATTTTCAGGGTAAAATATAAAGTAAACTTCTTTTACACATAAATTGAACTTCTTTAATTAATGCAGACATGATGTTACTCAGTGTAATACCATATTTCATCATGGGTGATTTTTAGACGAGTTGTTTGCATGAATTTAAAGTATTATGAAAACTTCATGGAGGCAAGAAAAAGAAAAAGGAAAGATCAGTTATACCAAAAATAAAATTGTTATTTAGTCAACATTTTAATTTAGAAAGTCAAAATTGGGAGATAAAAATCTAAGTTTTGACCGAAGAGATAAAAGACATTAATGTTTTGGGTTTTTTTTGTTAACTCAATAAATCAAAACTGACTTAGATGCTCATACATTTAAGTTTTACCTGATTTTTTTGTTAATTTGATAAGCCTAAATTTACTTGCTTTTCCCATAAATTTGGCTTTTTATCTCAAAATTTTGGTAAACAATGCAACATTTGATATGATGTTTTTTATTTTTATTTTGATGTATTATCACAAGTCTGACTTAATAAACCAAAATTTTATTTAATTTTATAATCTTTTTATCTTTTTATCTTTTTATCTCATTGTTTTGATTTAACAAGCCAACATTTGATTTGCCATCTCATTTTAAAAATTTTTTTTGTCCCATAATTCCAAATTAATAAACCAAAATTTGACTAAATATGTCATAATTCCTTCTTTTTAATTTTTATTTTTATAATTTTGACATTTTCTTTCCCATGTTTTTACTTCATAAGCAAAAGATTTGATGTGTTATCTCGGGAACTTTGAATAAATAAATAAAAAAAAAATTTCAGCCGTCACCTTGAGCATCCTGATCTCCCTCAGTGCGATCTTCTTGATGATGGGGTCGTCCTCGGACTCCACAAACTTCTTGATGGCGACGATCTGCCCCGTGTCTTTGTTCCTGCACTTGAAGACGACGCCGTAGGAGCCCTCTCCGATCTTCCCGATCTTCTCGTACTTCTCCATCCTCAGGCCACAAACATCCAGAGGTGAAAAACACTTTTCCAGGAGGGTCGGAGGAGGCGGGACGGTCTGAGAGGAGACACAGGAGGGTTCACAGCAGGGACACAGAGAAGAGAGACACCTGGTGCTTTCAGGAATATCTCTCTCAATTAAAGCTGTAATTAATTCATTATAAGATCAAAACTGTATTTTTCCTGCAAAAAGATACAATAATGCTTTTCTAAAACCAAAAATATGTTGGTATATTTTGGTGGCTTTTCATGTTATGATATCAGAAATACAGACACAGTGTGCGTCAATATAATACTATATTTATATTAAAGTTGATATTTTAAGTAGCTGTTTGCTTGATTTTGAAGTATAATTACAAACTGACAGAAAATGAAGAAAAAGAAGTTGGTCAAAACAAAAATAAAAATGCTCTTTATGAGCCAAAGTTTTGACTTACTGAATCAAAATTGTGAAATTTCGAATAAATTAACCCTTTTTAACATGGTTTGACATCAGTTTTCTTGAGCTGTATTCACACACCTTTCACTAGATTTTTGACCCATTTAAGATTGAAGATATTGGATTTCCTTTGAAAAACATTGGCAAAAAAGGAAATAACCAACTTGTCAAGAAATGTCCCCCAAATTGCAAGAAATAAGTAAAAAAAAAAAAAAAAAAAAAGACAAGAAAATTACCTTACAAATAGTTATAAAAAAGAAAGGAGAATTATTATGAAATTATCGAAAAAGAAGGAGAAAATATCCAGAAAACTATATTTCTAATCCTAATTATCTTATTTTTAAAATTATGTTACAGAAAACTATATTTTTCAGGGTTTTTTTATTTATTGTTTTTTGTTGGGCTTTTTTGTGCTTAATTTCAGGTTAATTAACTGTAAAAAAAAAAAAAAAAAAAAAAAGTGATTTTTTGTGTGCTAATTTTTGGGTCATTTCTTGTTTCTTGTTATTTCTTGTCTTCCCATGTTTTTTTTTTTTTTTTTTTTTTTTTTTTAAAGAAACCTAACAAATTTGCTCAGCTTTCAAAAGGGTTAAGAGATACAAAGTCAAAACTATGCCTTTGTTTTATTTAAAATCTCATTTGATATACATTCTTTTTAACAAGCAGATTTTTTTAACCTCTGCATCATGGTCGTGAAAGACAAAACTCATGCACAGAAATGACTTATGCATAATTACCAAAATATACTGAAAAGCACATTAGAGAAATTAAATTTGAGGAAAATTTAAAAAAGTATCTGCATCCAAGCTCAGATTGTGTTTAACTTCTAGGAGATAAAATTAAGATAAACCTCTTAAACTTCCTTTAAAAAACAGATTTAATTGCTTAGAAGCAACATTACACCTGTCTACCAACAGTTAGATTGCGTAACGAAACATTTGCAATGCAAAGTATATTAGGTCATTTCCCTGAGGGAGATAAAGAGCGAAAACAAATAACACAGAGTGAACAGCCAGGGGAATGCAATCAAAGTGCTGCACTAATCTGCACATTAATATGCAGCTGCGATCTTAGCAAAAAGGATTATAAACACCTCAGGCTGCATGTTTAGAGTTTGTTAAAAGGTTGTATGTGATGCACAAATTCTGCTCCAGTGTGCTTTTAATCCTGAAGTTTGAGCAGAGTTGCCTCTGAGTGTATACTCTGCTGAGTATAAAAGTGCTCACATTTCAAAATTTTGGGAGAAATATTTCAGTAGAAACACGTCCAGTTTTTTTTTTTTTTTTTTAAATAAAGTGAACTTACTTTAGTTTTAGTAGAAAATGTTCGCAGGTGTTCAGTCAGTCAGATGCTCAGAGTTCAGTGAGGAGCTGCAGCTGCTTCCACACGGACCAGGTGGACGATCACAGCTCGACTGTCCCTGAAGACACCAGAAGCGTCACGTTTATATCAGTAAAGGCTGATTGCATAAACCAAAACATCCGGTTGCACCTTCAAAATAAAATACAAAATGTGCTACCATGAGTTCTGTTTCATGTTTTGTGGGTAATTAAAAGACTTTAAAATTGTCCTATAAACATGATGTCTTTAATATAATATCACATTATATATTTTAATATGAAGATGTACCCGGTTGTTTTGGTTTATGCAATCAGCCTTAACTGATATAAACGTGAC
>NW_024666308.1:0-213 GCF_008729295.1 Plectropomus leopardus | reverse complement strand
CCTCTCTCGGTTTCCGTACAATAACACCACTGTTTGCTAATGCAGAATTTCTGCAGCCCTGCGCGTCACCAGCAGGTGGAGCTGTTTCCGGCGGCGGTACCTGAGCCAGCTGCGTGTCGATGAGGAGGTGAGGAGCCGTCGCTGCGGCGGACGAGGTGAAGGCGGTGCTGGGCGAGCTCTCAAAATAGCCGCAGTCAGAAAAACCCGTCTGCT
>NW_024666307.1:0-465 GCF_008729295.1 Plectropomus leopardus | reverse complement strand
TATATAATTTATTTTTATATTGATATTAAGCTAAAATACACAGTATTTTTAGTTGAATCTTTCTGTTATTTGATTTCTAGCATCCAGTGGACCCACAATGGCTCAAGGTCATAAATTTCAGGACTTGGAGGAGACCGGGAAGGTTTTGGTGGATTTCATCAACAGCAGCCAACCGAAGATACTGAGACGAGTGAGAGATGAACAGCAGGCGCTTTTTGATCAACATGTTGAAACAAAAAAAATCTTGACACAGATTTTAAAAGGCAAGTAATCAGACATTTCATTCTGTGTTTTTTTCATTTGTCAGTGCTCTATACTTTTCCAGTGTATTAATACTTTTAAATGAGGAAGATTTTGGCGTTATCTGTCATCGACAGTTTAGGTTAAATGTAGATGCACGATAACAGGATTTATGACATCATACCGAAAACTCAGATTATAACATTTTTGGCCGATATATATTTT
>NW_024666306.1:0-412 GCF_008729295.1 Plectropomus leopardus | reverse complement strand
CTGAGGGACACGCACTGAGGGACACACACTGAGGACACACACTGAGGGACACACACTGATGGACACACACTGAGGACACACACTGAGGGACACGCACTGAGGGACACGCACTGAGGACACACACTGAGGACACGCACTGAGTGACACACACTGATGGACACGCACTGATGGACACGCACTGAGGGACACGCACTGAGTGACACACACTGATGGACACGCACTGATGGACACGCACTGATGGACACGCAGTGATGGACACACACTGAGGGACCCACACTGAGGACACACACTGAGGACACACACTGAGGGACACACACACTGATGGACACGCAGTGATGGACACACACTGAGGGACACACACTGATGGACACACACTGATGGACACGCAGTGATGGACACACACTGATGGACA
>NW_024666305.1:0-574 GCF_008729295.1 Plectropomus leopardus | reverse complement strand
AGAGGTTGTATCTTCGCTGCAGCGGCCGCGGGTTCAATTCCAGCCTCAACCCTTTGCTGCATGTCACCCCCTTTCTCTCTCCCCCTTTCACGCTAAAACTATCCTGTCCATTAAAGGCAATAAAAGCCAAAAAAAAGGGTTTACTTTCTTACTTCTCAGTGGTAAATGTTTTCACCCAAAATTTTAAAGAAAAAAAAATTAAGAAGAAAAAAAAAACAAAAAAACCCCTGTCCAATAAAAAATGCTCAGAATTTTTAAAGAAAAAAACTGCTGAAAAACTCCAAAAGTTTTTTCTTTTTTAAAAAAAAATCATCAAAAATTTAAAAAAGGAAAAAAAGGAAAACTTTTTTAATTCAAAGACCAAATCACCAAAGAAAGAAAGAAAATGTAAAAAAAAAAAAAAAAAAAAAAAAATGTAGAGATGTTTAAAAATCAACGAAAACTAAATTTAAAAAAGTCAAAAAGTTTAAAAGAAAATAAAATCGCCAAAGGTTTTTAAAGAAAACATGCCTTCCATGTTCAGGCATTAAACTTTAAATGGCTGTATAAATACAAGATACAGCCATTTAAAGTT
>NW_024666304.1:0-532 GCF_008729295.1 Plectropomus leopardus | reverse complement strand
AAGGGACCTCTTAGCATCTCTGTAGCACCATTTCTGTCTAGAAAAACAGGTTTACGGGGCATCCGGTGGCTCAGTGGATAGAGTGGTGCGCCATATACAGAGGATGTATCTTCGCTGCAGTGGCCGCGGGTTCAATTCCAGCCTCGACCCTTTGCTGCATGTCACCCCCTTTCTCTCTCCCCCTTTCACGCTCAAACTATCCTGTCCATTAAAGGCAATAAAAGCCAAAAAAAAGGGTTTACTTTCTTACTTCTCAGTGGTAAATGTTTTCACCCAAAATTTTAAAGAAAAAAAAATTAAGAAGAAAAAAAAACAAAAAAAACCCCTGTCCAATAAAAAGTGCTCAGAATTTTTAAAGAAAAAAACTGCTGAAAAACTCCAAAAGTTTTTTCTTTTTTAAAAAAAAATCATCAAAAATTTAAAAAAGGAAAAAAAGGAAAACTTTTTTAATTCAAAGACCAAATCACCAAAGAAAGAAAGAAAATGTAAAAAAAAAAAAAAAAAAAAAAAAATGTAGAGATGTTTAAAAATC
>NW_024666303.1:0-326 GCF_008729295.1 Plectropomus leopardus | reverse complement strand
AAATATGTAATTATGATAATTATAAACATGATTTTCTGAATAGTTTTCCATAAATAAAAAAAAAATCTAAATCTTAGAAATTTTTCAATTTGCCAGACATTTCTTTCCAAGTTGCCTTTTTGCCGTTTCTGAGATGTTTTAGAAATGAAAGCGCCTCGCTCAGCTCTCACGGAGCTGATGTGGATCCGGGTTTCAGAGGGTCAAATTCAGTCTAACCTTTTCCTGCTCTCTGCGTCGCAGCCGAGGAAGAGGAGCAGCTGAAGAGAAGCGCGGTGGTGGACTGGTATCTGAAGGAGATCGAGTCCGAGATCGACTCCGAGGAGGAG
>NW_024666302.1:0-367 GCF_008729295.1 Plectropomus leopardus | reverse complement strand
CCAAGACTGAATATTGCCACGGTGTGCAAAGTTTTCTGATCCCAAACCGTTTAAACTAATGTTGATCTGCCACATTAAAGGAGCATCTTTTATTTCACTTCAAAGGAGAAAAAATAATGCTGACTGTTGAAAGTGCACTTTTACTGGAAATGGAAACCTCAATTGTTTGTCAGAGGATCATCATTTCAAAACTGTTCGTTCAGTTAAAAAAAAGAACTTGTGGTGGCTTAGTGGATAGAGCGGCGCCCCATATACAGAGGATGTATCCTCGCCGCAGCAGCCCGGGGTTCGATTCAAGCGTCTGCCCTTTGCTGCATGTCGCCCGCCCCCCCCTTCACACTTAAACTGTCCTATCAGATAAAGGCAA
>NW_024666301.1:0-304 GCF_008729295.1 Plectropomus leopardus | reverse complement strand
GACTTTTGGTGTTATCTTATTGCCATTTTAACCCTTTGAAACATGAGTGAATTGGCTTGATTTCTTTCAAAAACATGGGAACAAGGCAACTTCATATTTGTAAAAAGTACAAGTAAATGACCTGAAAATAACAAAACAACAAAAAGGACAAATAAAACTAAATAAACAAAAAAAGTAGGACAACAAAACAAGGAAATTACCCGTGAAAAAAATACATAAAAATTATAATAATTCTGTAAAATAATTTCAAATATACAATTATGATTATTATAAATGTAGTTCTCGTAACTTTTTCTCTCTTTCT
>NW_024666300.1:0-369 GCF_008729295.1 Plectropomus leopardus | reverse complement strand
CACAGGTAATGGACGGTATATATAATCCGACGGTTTGTTGTTTTTTTAATATGAACAAACTTTTTTTTCTGTGTACTCTGGCACCTTATTTACCCTTCAAATACTTTTTTTTAACTTTTGATATAAACTCTAAATTGTGATGAGAAAAAAATAGTTGTCATACTCATAGTTGTTAGTCATTAGTATTGAGATCTGAATACTTTATAAATACTTATTAAAAATGTGTTGAGAGTTGGAAAAATGGTTAAATGTAAGTATTTTATTATTATTATTATTAAACAGTGGTGGTATGCAAAGTATATTTTAATCAAGTACAAGTATGAACAAAATGTCAGATTGTTAGATCTGGGGCTTTTCTCTATGGGCCTA
>NW_024666299.1:0-654 GCF_008729295.1 Plectropomus leopardus | reverse complement strand
ATTATTCATTTTATTTTTCATTTTTACATAATTGAAAGTGATCGTTCATGTGGTTGTGTATTTTTTGTACATTCACATAAACAAATAAAGAGAGAATTACAAAAAAGAAATCAACACAAAGAAAACAACTAAGCTAACAAACAACAATACTAAAAAAACAGAGAATAAAGGAATTAATAAAGAAATTTTTTATGCTCTTATTATTATTATTATTATTATTATTGTTTTTTACTTTCTTTTGTCACTTATTATCAGGTCATTTTCTTGTAACTTTCTACTAGATTTTTGCAGATGTTTGGGCCATTTATTTTAAAGTTGTTCTTTGCTTTCTTCTCATGTTTTTGAGAGAAATCAAGCCGATTTACTCTGATTTTAAAGGACTAACATCATAATTCAGGAAAGAAGCAGACACATTTGGTCAGATTCTGGTGTCCACCTTCAACTTTCTTATCGTTCGGTCTTTTTTGCACCACAGAAGAGGAAGATGTGTGTGAAGAATCCGTGTTTTCACAGATGTGAGTGTAAACTGTGACTGGTGTGTGAAGCCATACAACTGCAATCTGGTAATTCTAGTTTTTTCTTTTTTGTATTTCACCACAGGAGTGTTTTGCTTCTTCATTTTCTCTTACTCTAATGATCTCTTGCTTTATGTTT
>NW_024666298.1:0-1213 GCF_008729295.1 Plectropomus leopardus | reverse complement strand
AAAAATGACAGAAAAATATAAAAAAAAGTAATATTATTATTATTATTATTATTATCATTATTACTCTTTACTCTTTTTGGGTAGGGGATGGGGGTGATATATATTCATATTAAATCTTTAGTCATTGTACTGAGATTTTGTCCATATGTCCAGATTCTTTTGTTTGTTTGTTTTTCTTTGTCTGTTTGTGAATTTGTGCATACATACAGCATATGCATATACTGGTACGTGTGTAAATGTTTGTCCTTTGTTGTTGGTGATAAGTACGGCTTTCAGGTACTTTATCCACTGCTGGTACAATTCCAGCATTCATTGTTGTTTACCACTGATTGCGTTAATGGAGGACCAGATACGAGAGGCTGGGGATCACGACTGTTTATTTCGGTGTTCACAATGCTTCAGTCATAAAACAAGGATGCTGCCAGCTGGTATTCAGCGGTCAAGACGCAGCTGGCTGCTGAATGAGAATTTTGAAATGTAATGGCAATGCTAGTGTATCGCAAAAACCTCATAGGATTGTCATCGACACGGTACACGCCACATACAAATGGTAAATATAAATAAAATGTGTTTTTTAGGCTGTTACTGTCTAACTGACAACATATTTGTGCAGTAGAGGCTCATGCTAATGTCAGGATTGGCTGAAGGAGTTTGTCTGTCGAGGTGAGTACTGTGGTCGACTGACAGCGTTCGGGGTAGCAGAGAGTCCAGACTGATATAGAGAGTGAAACATGAAATATGGTATTACCAGCTAATTTCCACCATAAATTGGGGCAAAAATATTCACCAGAACACAAGAAATTAAGTATTTGACCCCTAAAATTTCCTGTAAAATGCTTCTTGTTCGAGGTGCCAAATTATCATGTTCTGATGGGCTGCGGTTTGTGATCATAACCAGACCGAATTTAAGTTTGAAAGTCAAATTTCTCACATCTATTTAACACTCATTAATATAATTTAGATTCACATGGCTTTCTTTGCTCCCTGGGAAACTAATGATAATGCTATTCACTGTCCATTTTAATCAGATCAGCTCTTTTTCATTCAGTGACATGCTTTTTAATGATCTAATAGAATAATAATCAACATTAACATTCATGGAAGACAATTTGCCTACATTTTTAATTGCTCAGGTTCGGTAGGGGACCATGTATAATAGATGGGGGGGCAGGAGGCTCAGAGGTGTTGCTCCATCCTGCAGTCGGCCGTGATG
>NW_024666297.1:0-3171 GCF_008729295.1 Plectropomus leopardus | reverse complement strand
CTCACTAGTCTGCGGATAGGGAGAAGCATCAGTTTGAAGAGCTTCAGTGGACCTTTTGGGACTGACTGACTTTATCCTCGTGACGTGTTTGACGTCACTGTGTTGTGTTGTTTACGTTTAGTGAAATCATATCGAATACGTCCTCGTGTCTCTTATGACCTTAAACTGGTGACTGAGGAGAAATGAGGAGCTGCTGGCTGCAGCTGCTGGGAGCACTGGGACAGACCATAATATAAGACGTGTGAGCGTGCAGTGTTTTACACACTGTTGGTCTTATTGTGTGTTTTCTGTATATTTCTTTTTGGTGTGTGTGTGTGTGTGTGTGTATCTGTGTGTCTGTGTCTACCCTACTCTACTCTACTCTCTACTCTACACTACTCTACTCTCTACTCTACTCTACTCTACTCTACTCTACTCTACTCTACTCTACACTACTCTACTCTACTCTACACTACTCTACTCTACCCTACCCTACCCTACTCTACTCTACTCTACTCCACTCTACACTACACTACTCTACTCTACTCTACTCTCTACTCTACTCTACACTACTCTACTCTCTACTCTACTCTACCCTACCCTACCCTACCCTACTCTACTCTACTCTACTCTACTCTACTCTACTCTACCCTACCCTACCCTACTCTACTCTACTCTACTCCACTCTACACTACACTACTCTACTCTACACTACTCTACTCTCTACTCTACCCTACCCTAACTACTCTACCCTACCCTACTCTACCCTACCCTACCCTACTCTACTCTACACTACTCTACTCTACCCTACCCTACCCTACCCTACTCTACTCTACTCCACTCTACACTACACTACTCTACTCTACTCTACTCTACTACTCTACACTACACTACTCTACTCTACTCTACTCTACTCTCTACTCTACTCTACCCTACCCTACCCTACCTACACTACCCTACCCTACTCTACACTACTACTACCCTACTCTACTCTACTCTACTACTCTCTACTCTCTACCCTACCCTACTCTACTCTACTCTACTCTCTACTCTACTCTACACTACTCTACTCTACCCTACTCTACTCTACTACTACTCTCTACTCTACTCTACTCTACCCTACTCTCTACTCTACTCTCTACTCTCTACTCTACTCTACTCTACCCTACTCTACTCTACACTACTCTACCCTACCCTACCTCTACTACCTACTCTACCCTACCCTACTCTACTCTACTCTACTCTACTACTCTACTCTACCCTACTACTACTCTACTCTACTACCCTACCCTACTCTACTCTACTCTACACTACTCTACTCTACTCTACTACCCTACTACTCTACTCTACTCTACTCTACCCTACTCTACTCTACTCTACTCTACCTACTCTACTACTCTACTCTACTCTACTCTACTCTACACTACACTACTACTACACTACTCTACTCTACTACTCTACTCTACTCTCTCTACTCTACCCTACCCTACTCTACTCTACTCTCTACTCTACTCTACTACACTACTCTACTCTACCCTACCCTACCCTACTCTACTCTCTACTCTACTCTACACTACTCTACTCTACCCTACCCTACCCTACTCTACTCTCTACTCTACTCTACTCTACTCTACTCTACTCTACTACACTACTCTACTCTCTACTCTCTACTCTACTACCCTACCCTACCCTACCCTACTCTACTACTCTACACTACACTACACTACACTACCCTACCCTACCCTACTCTACTCTACTCTACTCTACTCTACCCTACCCTACCCTACCCTACCCTACTCTCTACTCTACACTACACTACCCTACTCTACTCTACTCTACTCTACTCTACTCTACTCTACCCTACCCTACTCTACTCTACTCTACTCTACCCTACTACTCTACACTACCCTACCCTACTCTACTCTACTCCACTCTACACTACACTACTCTACTCTACTCTCTTCTCTACTCTACTCTACTCTACACTACACTACTACCCTACTACCTACTCTACTCTACTCTACTCTCTACTACTCTACCCTACTACTCTACTACTCTACTCTCTACTCTCTACTCTACTCTACTCTACTCTACTACTCTACTCTACCTACCCTACTACTCTACTACTACTCTACTCTACTCTACTCTACTCTACTCTACTCTACTACCTACCTACTCTACTCTACTCTACTCTACTCTACTCTACTCTACTCTACTCTACCCTACCCTACCCTACCCTACTCTACTCTCTACTCTACTCTACTCTACTCTACTCTACTCTACTCTACACTACTCTACTCTACTCTACTCTACTCTATCTACTCTACTCTACTCTACTCTCTACTCTACTCTACTCTCTACTCTACTCTACTCTACACTACACTACACTACACTACCCTACCCTACCCTACCCTACTCTACTCTACTCTCTACTCTACCCTACCCTACCCTACTCTACTCTACTCTACTCTCTACTCTACTCTACTCTACTCTACTCTACTCTACTCTCTACTCTACCCTACTCTCTACTCTACCCTACCCTACCCTACTCTACACTACACTACCCTAACCTACCCTACTCTACTCTACACTACACTACCCTAACCTACCCTACTCTACTCTACTCTACCCTACCCTACTCTACTCTACTCTACTCTACCCTACCCTACTCTACTCTACTCTACACTACTCTACCCTACCCTACTCTACTCTACTCTCTACTTTACTCTACTCTACTCTCTACTCTACTCTACTCTACTCTACTCTACTCTACTCTACTCTCTACTCTACCCTACTCTCTACTCTACCCTACCCTACTCTACTCTACACTACACTACCCTAACCTACCCTACTCTACTCTACTCTACCCTACCCTACTCTACTCTACTCTACTCTACCCTACCCTACTCTACTCTACTCTACACTACTCTACCCTACCCTACTCTACTCTACTCTACTCTCTACTCTACTCTAGTCTACTCGCCTTTGGTACTGGGTACTTCTCTGGGGTCGTTCCCCATTAGAAGATAGTAGGGGCTCAGCGTAGCTGGTCGTCATAGCGACACTACTACAACATGTGACATTGATAAAGTGTTACAGCGTGTGGTCAATAACAGAGTTACTGTGAGAAAGACTGTACTAATACCCGCAGCTAACGTGTCCTCTCTGTCTCTGTCCTTCTGTCGGATGATG
>NW_024666296.1:0-516 GCF_008729295.1 Plectropomus leopardus | reverse complement strand
TACCCCAAAAAGTAGCAAAAAATTAGTAGAAAGGACAAGAAAATTACATGTGTATATACATATATATAAAGAAAAAGAACAAGCAATTTAAAAAAGTGCTTGAAAAATTGAAATAACTAACATAATTTAAATATATATTACTGTTTGAAAATTAGTAAAAAAAAAATATTTAAAAAAAAAGAAAAATTAAGAAAATAACAACAGCATTTTGCTTCATTAGATTTAAGAATTTTAATTTTAGAAATAATGTAAGTGACATTAAAAATGACTATTTAAAAAAAATAAGCTCTAAGGACGAATTAGAAAACTGAAATCACTTAAACTGCTTTTGTGCGCTGTAAATTCTTCATTTTTTAAGTTATAGGACAATACACAAAAATAAACTAATACCTTAATTCTTTTATGGCATTGTTTGGCAATATTATTTGAAAATAATAGTAATTTCAATAAGTTCAAGAAAAAACCCCAAAAACAAACAATTCTGTAACATGATGTTTAATATATATTATTACCTGA
>NW_024666295.1:0-417 GCF_008729295.1 Plectropomus leopardus | reverse complement strand
CAGTCGCGCTCGCTTTAGCTGCAGCTGCTTGGCCTGCAGGGACGGCTTATTTGTATTTATGTAGTGCTATATGTTAAAATGGGAGGGAGTTCTTATAACTTTGTAAAACTTGTATAAATGCTAAAAATCAATAATGAATCAATAAATGTGTTGTATTATATCAAATGCAGAGTTTTGCTTCATCTGTAGCGGGTGTACTGTGTCCATGTATTTATTTTTGTGTGTCTGAAATGAGATTGAGACTTTTATTTATTTATTTTTTTGTCCATCTTTACTCCAGCGACTGAACGTTCTCACTAAGCGTGAGCGCATATTTAGACAGTGAGCAGGTTGCAAGCTTTGTGTGTGGTTACCCAGTGGCGAGTGCACGGGGCAGTCCACAGAGAGGATGTTCTTGTGCACCAGTTCGATGGGACC
>NW_024666294.1:0-344 GCF_008729295.1 Plectropomus leopardus | reverse complement strand
TCACAGGGCCCTTCATCCCAACGCCCTCACCGACATTTCTGCATCCTCACAGCAACATTATACCAACGCTCACAGCAACATTTCAGCAACGCTCACACCAACATTACAGCAACATTATACCAACGCTCACACCAACATTACAGCAACATTATACCAACGCTCACACCAACATTACAGCAACATTATACCAACGCTCACAGCAACATTTCAGCAACATTATACCAACGCTCACAGCAACATTTCAGCAACATTATACCGACGCTCACAGCAACATTACAGCAACATTATACCAACGCTCACAGCAACATTTCAGCAACGCTCACACCAACATTACAGCAACATTA
>NW_024666293.1:0-364 GCF_008729295.1 Plectropomus leopardus | reverse complement strand
TCACACCAACATTACAGCAACATTATACCAACGCTCACAGCAACATTACAGCAACATTATACCAACGCTCACAGCAACATTACAGCAACATTACAGCAACGCTCACACCAACATTACAGCAACATTATACCAACGCTCACAGCAACATTACAGCAACGTTCACACCAACATTACAGCAACATTACAGCAACGCTCACACCAACATTACAGCAACATTACAGCAACGCTCACACCAACATTACAGCAACATTATACCAACGCTCACAGCAACATTTCAGCAACGCTCACACCAACATTACAGCAACATTACAGCAACGCTCACACCAACATTACAGCAACATTATACCAACGCTCACAGCAACAT
>NW_024666292.1:0-285 GCF_008729295.1 Plectropomus leopardus | reverse complement strand
TTCCTGTAAAAACAAAGCTGACCCTGGTTGTTCTTGTTTAATGTGCCATGGGGCGCTGAGATAAGGCTGGCGTGTGTGGACACTTTTTTAGTCAACGCACTTGTTAAACCATTTTTCACACACACACACCCTGCCAACAACTTCACTTTATAAGATCAGATTACTTTCATACAGCTTTTATGAGATTATATCTTAACTCCAGCAGCTAACCATTTAACTGCATTGAAATAAGTTCAAAATGTTAAGAAAAGCAAATTACAAGACTTAAAAGATTTGATAAGTACA
>NW_024666291.1:0-292 GCF_008729295.1 Plectropomus leopardus | reverse complement strand
CACATACCAAAATACATGCCAAATACAATGGCTGCACCCAGAAAGGCTCCGAGAGTCTGGAAGACAAAGAACAAGGGGAACTTCCTCCAAGGCTCCCTCCCAAGTAAACACAGCGAGAGTGTCACAGCTGGGTTCAGGTGACCACCTAAAGATGAGAGAAATATAGAGACTTTGGTTTATTTTTATATCTAAGATCAGATTGATTCACACCTGGGAAAACAAAACACATGGAGGCTGTTTTTTTTCCACCTCTTCTCTCAGTGAGACAGAGGAGAGTTGTAAGTCCACTGTC
>NW_024666290.1:0-295 GCF_008729295.1 Plectropomus leopardus | reverse complement strand
AATATCATTATTATTATTATTATTATTGCTTCTTTTTAAACAAATTAATTCCTAAGACTTCATTTTTGTAGCAAATTCAGATTTTTTCTTCGTCCTTATACGTGGCCATTATGCTATCAGCTCCTTGTTTGTTTTAACTGTATATGTTTCAACTGCAGAACAAGGCTGTTAAGGTGAAAGTGAAGGCTTTGTGCTTGTGTTCAGGTCTTCACCGTACCCTCATTCTGTGAGGTTTTTTTTTTTTAAGTTTTTTACCTTGAATAAAAATCTAAACCTAAAATAACAATTTTATTTA
>NW_024666289.1:0-391 GCF_008729295.1 Plectropomus leopardus | reverse complement strand
AAGGAAACTTAATGGCTTAATGACTCCAAGAATGAAATAATAGTAGTTCTATCCAGTATAGCGCTACAAGTCTTCAGTCCTAGCTACGGACACACTAGTATAGTCGTTGTTTTGTAAGACATTAATTTATATTGGTTTATTTATTTGTATACCATGTTTAAATACAGTATTTGTGTGTGTATCTATTGTTTGTCACGTTTTGTCTTTTTTATATGGACCCTGAGTCTGCAATAAAGGGTTGCAACTGGAGTGAAAATAAGGCTTTAAGACCTCTGCATTCTTTATTTTGTATTTGTTTTGGTTATTTATTTGCATTTCATGTAAAGCATAATTTTGTACTTAGAAAATTGCTATATAAGTCCATTCAATTATTATTATTATTATCATTATT
>NW_024666288.1:0-500 GCF_008729295.1 Plectropomus leopardus | reverse complement strand
GGCGAGAAGGCAAGCTATCAGAAAACGTGCGGAAGAAGAATGTGTGACGATCGCTGTTAATGCATGGCTGTATGTAACGCGAACAATTTTTACTCTGATCTTCTCCCCTCGCCTCAGAAAGCATCAGCTCACAGTTTCAGTGTATATATACGTGTATGTTTTCTTTTTATTTAATTTTTTTATCATGTTTTACGTTAACTGCCTGGTGATTTCTGGGGGAGTCGATGAGGTCATGTTCAGCAACACTATGTTTTGCACATGGAAAACGACGACCTGTAAAGGCTGCGTGTAAACGTTGTCACCCCCGTGTTTTTGCCCTTTTCCCGCTTTGTTTCTGTTTTTTTTTTTAAATCAAACTTTGTGTGCTCTCAGCAAAGCACTGAATCTGATGTTTGTCATCCATTTTGTTGAAATGTCTGTTTCTTCAACTGGCGACACTGCCATATGTAAATAACTATATAAATATATATAAATATAAATATATATAAATATCTGATGGA
>NW_024666287.1:0-420 GCF_008729295.1 Plectropomus leopardus | reverse complement strand
TTATGTGCAAATAAGTAGCAGGTTGACTACATCAACTTAAAGGTTATAATGTGTCAGTGATAAGTTTACAGCTTGTTTCTGCTGTCCCCAAGTGGACAAAAACTGCTAATGCAGCTTTAAATTAGAAAGGAGTTTCAGTACTCTTGAATACTTGTACTTCTACTACTCGCACCCTATGTACAAATGGTCAAGTTTTCACCATGTGAAGACCAAAAATCTGGTCAATAAACAATTATTTTGTGTGTTTTTACTTACGGATTGGGATAAACACAGTACATTTTTGACAATAAAAGAAAGAAGACAAGAAAAACTACAATGATTATAAAATAAAATTAATAGTATTAATAACAAAATGGAAAAATAAAGAAAACTATAAAGAGAAATAATAAACATGGTATGCGCATATAGAAAACGTTTTAA
>NW_024666286.1:0-1278 GCF_008729295.1 Plectropomus leopardus | reverse complement strand
AGGGAAGGTTAATCCGATAATTAAGCGATGTATCGGTCGGGCTCTAGTCTAAATGTGTCTGAGTCGGTCTAAAATAGTCTTAACCGGTCTGTCTGATCTGTTCTAAACCGGTTTTGATCTGGTCTGAGCCGGTTTGCGCTGGTTTGAACTGGTTTGACCCGGTCTCTGGGTGTCTCAGGTTCAGAGGAGGAGGCCCCGGCCGGCCCGGAGCTCGAGGTTACCCCGAGGAGTACGGCGGTCAGGAGGAGGGCTTCGACGGCGAGGAGATGGTCCGAGGCTGGGAGGGCGGAGTCAGAGGGAGGCCGCCGCTGCGAGGAGGAGGACCCCCCAGAGGAGGAGGTGGGTCACTGACCAAAAGTCAAAGGTCATAGAATATAGACATGAACAGGTTTTGTACAGTCATGAAAAACCTGGAAAGTCCTGGAATTTTCTTTTCACAAACCTGTACAATAACCTGATGTTTTCAAGGACCGTATGAAATGTGAAAATCCAACAATCATTTCTGTTTTTACAGTTTCTGGCTGATAAAGGGGCCATTTTTGAAAAATGTTAAAGAATTATTATGTTGTGTTTAAATCTGGTCAGACGTTATTGAGCTCTGACGAACCCCGCAAGAGTCGCTTCATTACTTTTTTTGTGGAAAGTGTCTTTTGGTCCCTTAATATGTCAGATAATAAAAAAACAGGTGTATTGTTACTGTTGTTATTACTGTTATCGTCCTCATCATTATTATTGTTATTATCATTGTTATTATTCTTATTATTGATTTTTAAAAATGCTTTTGTTGAAAGCTCGTGTGATCGTCTCAAAGAGAACAGAACATCAGCTGTGTGCGGGCTCTTATTGTGGCGGTGTTCTTCCTGTCCGTAGGACACGACGGTTATCGGGACGTTCAGCAGATGCATGATGGGTCGTCTCCGGCCGGTCGCGAGCGCTCGTCCTCACTGCAGGGGATGGACATGGCGTCTCTGCCCCCCCGGAAGCGTCCGTGGCAGGACGGGCCGGGAGACCCCCGAGAGCGCGAGTCCCCGGGAGCCGACGGAGGTGAGGACGCCGTGGCGTTTCTTGTCTGCGTCGCTGCGGCGCCGCCTACAGGACAGAAAACACACTGTCGTCTTTTCTTGCGAGACAGACAGAGCCGTCTTCATGGAGGGTTTAATGTCATTTTTATTGACTGATGTATTTATTTAATTTATTTTGGAACAAAGATTCTCTCTTCAAACATTTTGGGATTTTTTTTCTCGAAAAAGTTTCTTTTCTTGAACGTGAACATTTTGA
>NW_024666285.1:0-234 GCF_008729295.1 Plectropomus leopardus | reverse complement strand
ACAAAGAAATATCTCTTTTTATTTATTTTATTTCCTTTGAAAAAAACGTTCCTGTTTTAAACTGCCTAATCCACCCGGCAATGACTTAATACTTATTTTAAACTTGACTTTAAATCATTTTAATTTATCTTTTTATCTTTGCACCTCTTGTCTGCACTTTTGCTATTCTTATTGGTGATTTTTATTTCATAATTTTTAAATAATTTAGTAATTAATCTTACCTTTTATCGCTTT
>NW_024666284.1:0-225 GCF_008729295.1 Plectropomus leopardus | reverse complement strand
ACATGTTTAAACTGGGAGCAGACATGTTTAAACTGGGAGCAGAGACATGTTCAGACTGGGAGCAGACACATGTTTAAACTGGGAGCAGACATGTTCAGACTGGGAGCAGACACATGTTTAAACTGGGAGCAGACATGTTCAGACTGGGAGCAGACACATGTTTAAACTGGGAACAGACACATGTTCAGACTGGGAGCAGACACATGTTTAAACTGGGAGCAGACA
>NW_024666283.1:0-219 GCF_008729295.1 Plectropomus leopardus | reverse complement strand
GCAGACATGTTTAAACTGGGAGCAGACATGTTTAAACTGGGAGCAGAGACATGTTCAGACTGGGAGCAGACACATGTTTAAACTGGGAGCAGACACATGTTTAAACTGGGAGCAGACATGTTCAGACTGGGAGCAGACACATGTTTAAACTGGGAACAGACATGTTTAAACTGGGAGCAGACATGTTTAAACTGGGAGCAGAGACATGTTCAGACTGGG
>NW_024666282.1:0-369 GCF_008729295.1 Plectropomus leopardus | reverse complement strand
GCTGCAACAGTCACCAGATTTATTTAGGGAAACATCTTCGGCAGAAGTATAACATGTCTAAAACTGTCAGAAATGAAAAGCATCTGTGTGCATATCTTATCGTGTAATAGTGGGGGTCTGTTGGCTCGGGGTGCCATGTTCTATAATAGTTTGGGAACCACTGCGCTCCACCCCGTCAAAGCATCCCTCCTCGGGATCCTCGGAGGAGTGAAGGCTGTCTTATTAGGAGATGTGTGGGCACGTGTGATTCAGGCCCTGATTCCTGATCTCTATCTCCCGCCTGATGATCCTGACTCATGCCTGCCTCAGCTGCTGCAACAGTCACCAGATTTATTTAGGGAAACATCTTCGGCAGAAGCAATTTGCATG
>NW_024666281.1:0-390 GCF_008729295.1 Plectropomus leopardus | reverse complement strand
ATTTGAGCTGCTTTCAAGTTATCAGTAAGGTACCACATGGAAAAAAAACATCACAATATTACACATATATACATATCACAATACTATTTATTTTATTTCTATTGTTTCAGTCCGATTTATTTATCATCTTCGCCTTGACACAGAAATATAGCTAAATCTAAAGCACGGTACACTGGTCTTCTGGCCACAAAATTGTCTTTAAAGTGTACTTGTTAACAGTTACTATCTTTATTGGTGTTACTGTTTTTGTTTATGATAATCATACTGATATAAAGTTCTATGTATTTTTAACAATTGGCCTTAATTTAAGTGCTGCAGTTCATTATAGTGACCTCTGGAGGGCAGTAAATATTCATGACTTACAGGTCAAACGTCATATAAATAAATAAA
>NW_024666280.1:0-391 GCF_008729295.1 Plectropomus leopardus | reverse complement strand
GATTTAATAAAAAAAAGTTGCTGGGCACTTGCTGTATAGGATGATGAAATGACGATTGATTAAACAGAGGCATTATATAAAATTTTGTGCTGAAGTTTGATATATTCCAAATTCTTAATATTGACAGAAAAATGTTCATTTTTATTGAAAATGCATATCGGTTCCAAATATCGGTTATTAACTATAAATAACTGATTTCCGTATCCTCCCTGAAAAACAATATCAGCCAACCCCTAAAACAAATGATATGCATTTTACGCCAGAGACAATTGAAGGTTTTTGAATTGACAGAAAACACACACTTCAGATTAATCAAGGCAAGGTCACTGGCCTCTTAAACAGCCATAAACTCAAATCTACACACCACTTATTCGTTTAATGTCACTTACCA
>NW_024666279.1:0-272 GCF_008729295.1 Plectropomus leopardus | reverse complement strand
TAGAGTAAGGACATGTTACAGTTTAACAAACTTTATTGTGAAAAAAAAAAGTGACAGTGCATTGAAACAGTAAACTTAATTTCGGAATTTGATTGTTCTAAATTACTCGAAGCGTCTCTCTCTGCATTATGTTTTGTTTAAAATAAGCTTTTCATATTGTGAATAACAGACAATATGTAAGCCAATACTGATTTATCTGTCATGGGCCAATATTGACCCATAAAATCATCTGACCAATAAGTTAGTCGGGCTCTAGTGTAATCATAATAATA
>NW_024666278.1:0-377 GCF_008729295.1 Plectropomus leopardus | reverse complement strand
CTTATATATTAAATTATGCAATTTAAATCATCCCTCAGTTACGGTAAACAAAAACTGACAAAGATATGTAATAGAGTAAGGACATGTTACAGTTTAACAAACTTTATTGTGAAAAAAAGAAAGTGACAGCGCATTGAAACAGTAAACTTAATTTCGGAATTTGATTGTTCTAAATTACTCGAAGCGTCTCTCTCTGCATTATGTTTTGTTTAAAATAAGCTTTTCATATTGTGAATAACAGACAATATGTAAGCCAATACTGATTTATCTGTCATGGGCCAATATTGACCCATAAAGTCATCTGACCAATAAGTTAGTCGGGCTCTAGTGTAATCATAATAATAAAAAAATAATAAAACAAATACAAAATATATTTA
>NW_024666277.1:0-672 GCF_008729295.1 Plectropomus leopardus | reverse complement strand
TAATAATAATAATGATAATAATAATAAATTGTAAATTGAGTGCTTTTCACAATGCTCAAAGACGCCTAACAGAGACAAAAACAAAGTCAACTAAAGTCAGTGAAACATACAGAATAAATAAAAAATAAAATAAAAAAAAGAATACAAAATACAACCATTTAGAGTTGTATTTCCCCAGCCTTAGATAAAATAAAAAACATTAAACGTCTCACTGTTTCATGTCTTTACTAGCCGCTTGCTTTTTCTCTTGGCCTGGGCAGCTTTTGTAGAGTCAATGAATCAGATTTTTTGCTGGATATTGTTATTTATATGACAGAAAATTCTGTTTTTTCAGTTTCAGGTCAGACTAAATATATTGTGGGAAATGTCAGTGGCCTGATATTTACATTATATACGTTTTACTGCCAGCAGCGAACCAAATGTCTGTAGTTATGAAATGCCATAGTAGTCTCACTCTCTCTCTCTATATATATATAGTAATTTTATTATACATTTATTTTTGCACATTTACATTTACTTTTTTGATTTATGGATTTATTGATGCATGATGTATTCATTTTAAAGAGCCATAAAGATAATACTCTCACAAGGTACAGGGTGTATATGTGTACACTGGTACATGTATGACAACCCTTCTATTTTATAGGGGAGTTTTTGCTTTGATAATAATAT
>NW_024666276.1:0-268 GCF_008729295.1 Plectropomus leopardus | reverse complement strand
ATACAGCTTAAGTTTTGTGTAAATCTGTTATGGAAACCCAAATATAGACTGAAAATCAATTTATTAGAAGGTATTATGAGTATGATTATTATTATTAAGAGTGAGATCCTGACAATCCAGTTAATTGTAAACAAAAGTTGGATTTTTTTTCCAGTTTAAGAGAAGACACTAAAGACATATTTTCACAAAGCACCTTTACACAAATTTAAAATGTAAACTACAACAAAAATAAGTTTTTCCTCTATGTCAAATTAAAATAGCCTATATG
>NW_024666275.1:0-1249 GCF_008729295.1 Plectropomus leopardus | reverse complement strand
ATTTTCTGCACTTCTTGGGGATCATTTTCTTGTTTGATTTTGGTGAGAAATGTCCCCCAAAATGCAAAGACATTAGAAACACATGACCAATGAAAATGAAATAAAACGATAATATTAGATGATACTGCTATAATAATAATAATAAACAAAAAACTACTGAAAATTGTCAGGAAAACTAAATGTATAATCATGAAAATTATTAGTTTAAAATTATGTCACAGATAAAAACATATTTTGCACTTTTGGGGGTAATTTTCTTGTTTGTTTATGGCAAGAAATGTCCCACAAATTGCAAGAAATTAATTGAAGGTGACAAAGAAAAAAAAAATGAGAAGAAAAAAAAAGTGCAAAATATCCAGAAAACTATGTTCATAATCTTTGTAATAATTGTTTTTAAATCATGTTACAAACAATTACATATATTTCCTAATTTTCTGCACTTTCTAGGTCATTTTTTTCTTTTTTTTGTTTATTTTTTTACTAATTTCTTGCTATTTTTGGAACATTTTTTTTCAAGGTCGTCAATATGTCAGCAACGATTAACCTGAGCGCGTTTCCATCTGACGGTTGAGGTTAGCCTCTGCTTCCTCCCTCTAAACCATTTCCTCAACAGGAAACTACCACAACAGCACCACTCTCACACCACACTTGTTGGCTTAATTAAGTGACATTTTTTGAGCCACATAACTGAATTTTTAATATTTTATTGTCATTTTTTTTTGTTTTTGAGGCTGATTTCAAACATACAAGTTTAAACTGAAGCACCAAAAATCAGCTGCGTTTCTGAAGCCGATTGTCGAGTCAGAGTTGGCGACGAGTCTCTCTCTTTCACCGTTTTCTGCAGAGAAACGGAGCCGTCAACAGGCTTTGTGGCTGCGCTCGATCAAAGAGCGTTTTGGCTCGAGTAAACCTGATCGAGCCGCTTCCAAAAAGGCCGAACGGAGGACGCTGAGCGCTCCATCGCCTCAACGTGAAGGACGAGAGGCTGCTCTTTCATTTTCTCCTCTTTCTGTGTAAAAACAAGAAACTGTCCTTTTCTTTTTGCTCTCACACCTCTAAAGTTTAGCAGTAACACCAGCTATGCCTGCACTCTTGAATTAACCCTTAGAAACCCGGGAAAACTGGCCTATCTCTTTCAAAAACATAGAAAAGAAGAAGGCAATAAGCAATTTAAGAGAGAATGTTGAAACTGGTAAATTAAATATTAATAATAATGATTAAAAATTAAATATACAAGATAAAACAAAAC
>NW_024666274.1:0-305 GCF_008729295.1 Plectropomus leopardus | reverse complement strand
ATACAGCTTAAGTTTTGTGTAAATCTGTTATGGAAACCCAAATATAGGCTGAAAATCAATTTATTAGAAGGTATTATGAGTATGATTATTATTATTAAGAGTGAGATCCTGACAATCCAGTTAATTGTAAACAAAAGTTGGATTTTTTTTCCAGTTTAAGAGAAGCCACTAAAGACATATTTTCACAAAGCACCTTTACACAAATTTAAGATGTAAACTACAACAAAAATGTTTTTCCTCTATGTCAAATTAAAATAGCCTATATGGTAGGCTGGGCAGTTTGGTCTAAAACATTTTTTTATCAT
>NW_024666273.1:0-215 GCF_008729295.1 Plectropomus leopardus | reverse complement strand
CCAGTCCCCATTCCAAAGTTGTTAACTTCAACTTGACGTTGTCCTACAACATTTTATGCAGAAACAACGTGTTATGTCTAGCCACACTCTCAAGTAATGCGGCAGAAGTCGTCCGCCAGTATGAAGTATCACCACAAACGGTTCTTTCTGCCTGCATCCTCACCTGTAACTAACCTGCGACATTTCTTCGAAAGTAAACCGTGGCTTTTGCCGTC
>NW_024666272.1:0-316 GCF_008729295.1 Plectropomus leopardus | reverse complement strand
CCAGTCCCCATTCCAAAGTTGTTAACTTCAACTTGACGTTGTCCTACCACATTTTATGCAGAAACAACGTGTTATGTCTAGCCACACTCTCAAGTAATGCGGCAGAAGTCGTCCGCCAGTATGAAGTATCACCACAAACGGTTCTTTCTGCCTGCATCCTCACCTGTAACTAACCTGTGACATTTCTTCGAAAGTAAACCGTGGCTTTTGCCGTCTTGAGCTTATGCCAAAAGCACTGTCAAAATGGCAGCATTTTACAATTTGGAATGAGAACGACGTGTGGATGAGAACATTTATATCATGTGGCTCGAAGTGA
>NW_024666271.1:0-216 GCF_008729295.1 Plectropomus leopardus | reverse complement strand
CCATTTAAAGCTGAGGAGTCTATTGACAGAAGAAGTAATTGGTAAATCAATTTTCTTTCACATTTTTTAAAACCCATTTAACAAAATTTTACTGTTTCGAGCTGCACAAATGTCAACATTTGTATTTTTCACTATTTTCTTTGAGATAAACTGAATATTTTTTTAGGTTTTGACATGTTTTGGTACTTTGTTTTATTTATTTGCCTGAATATGTTT
>NW_024666270.1:0-250 GCF_008729295.1 Plectropomus leopardus | reverse complement strand
TCTGCAGCCTCTCACACACTCTGCAGACGCTCACACACTCTGCAGCCTCTCACACACTCGGCAGACGCTCACACACTCTGCAGCCTCTCACACACTCTGAAGCTGCTTACACACTCTGCAGACGCTCACACACTCTGCAGACGCTCACACACTCTGCAGCCGCTCACACACTCTGCAGCCTCTCACACACTCTGCAGACGCCCACACACTCTGCAGCCTCTCACACACTCGGCAGACGCTCACACACTCT
>NW_024666269.1:0-607 GCF_008729295.1 Plectropomus leopardus | reverse complement strand
CCTCCTGTCTTTGTCCATCTCCCCCATCATCCTTCACGCCTCCCTCTTTTTATTTTTATTTCCCCCTCTGAGCTTTTAATATTTTCCCTCATCAGCATTTCCATATTCACTGAATTTAAATTGCTTCTCACTCTGTCTGCCCCTGCCAAAAGCAATGTTGTACTCCACACTGTAATGTTGGCTGAATCAGACGTCCTTGGAACACCCCCTTGGCCCGCTGTGTGAGGTTATGTAAGGTAAGATAGGGTGTAAAACACGGATGGTTTCCTCTTCTCGATTAAGAGTTCAAGAGAATTTGAAGGTGTTTGTAAGTTTATGGTAGCTACTTCTCCATAAATGAAAATCCCCTTCTGTGAGTATTTAATTTAAAACTTTTTTGTTGTACAGAAAGTCAACAGTGTCACTCAACAATGATACTGAAGTTGTGATCAAATGTTTACATTAAATGTGCATTTGTGCCGGCTTTTCAACATTACACTCAGTACTTGTCTGCAGCTTTTCTAATGAATCCCTTATGCGCGAGTAGGCAATTTAATTCCCACTCTAAAGGCGGACTCCGTCAGTAACAATGACAGTCAATAGAGGCAATTACAGAATGCAAATACTT
>NW_024666268.1:0-254 GCF_008729295.1 Plectropomus leopardus | reverse complement strand
TGTATAAAAACCCTCAACTTAAACTAACAATTTTAAAATCTACACATTAGACAATCACAATTATTCTTTTCTTTCGATTTCAAACAGCTGTTATTGGCAGGAAAAATAACTTTTTGTCAGTGTCCTAACATCTATGCCGAAGACATTTTGTTACTCATACTCAGATGTTTTAAAATGTAAAATCCATTTGTAGGCTACATATTTATATGTAAAGCATAACACATGAATTTATGTAATGTAATACATTAAAAAAA
>NW_024666267.1:0-421 GCF_008729295.1 Plectropomus leopardus | reverse complement strand
CAAAAGATACAGTGAAGATGCACGTTACAGAACAACCTGTGAATTTAGTTTAAAACTGTAAAACTGATGTAACTACAACATTTTAAAACTGTAAAATGTACACTTTCCATTGGGAAAAAAAAAAAAAAACTTATGCAATTTCATCACTTTATGTATAAAAACCCTCAACTTAAACTAACAATTTTAAAATCTACACATGAGACAATCACAATTATTATTTTCTTTCGATTTCAAACAGCTGTTATTGGCAGGAAAAATAACTTTTTGTCAGTGTCCTAACATCTATGCCGAAGACATTTTGTTATTTATTTTTTAAAGTGAACATACTCAGATGTTTTAAAATGTAAAATCCATTTGTAGGCTACATATTTATATGTAAAGCATAACACATGAATTTATGTAATGTAATACATTAAAAAAA
>NW_024666266.1:0-491 GCF_008729295.1 Plectropomus leopardus | reverse complement strand
GAAAAATAACTCTGTGTGTGTGTGTGTGTGTGTGTGTGTGTGTGTAGAGGCGGCCCGCTGTTACCACATGTCGTCTTTCGTGGAGACCAAAGCTTTGGAGCATCTCACAAAGTCACCAGTGGAGTTCGTAGAGTATCCTTGGCAACAGTAACCACAGCTACACCGCACCATGGCAACCGCTTCTACACTTCTTCCTCCTCATTTGATGCTTTTTCTTTTTCTTGTTTAAACCAGCGAGCGGTCTTTTTCTATCACTGAGTAAACTAATGAACCCTGACAAAGTGACAGTTTTTAATTTTTTTTTTCATTATAGCAGTAACATACAAAACATCTGATAAACTGCACAATTAAACCAAACAGTGACACTGAATAACTGCAGGAAAATTTGGATGAATTTTAGGCAGATTATTTCCTGTAAATATGGCATCAGAGGTGAGTTTTCCTCAAATTTTTAGAAACTATTGATATCATTCTTTGTCTGTATTATTGTT
>NW_024666265.1:0-314 GCF_008729295.1 Plectropomus leopardus | reverse complement strand
TTTTAATCATGCACTCTGCAGCAGAAGGGCGGGAGCATAAAACATGCAGAATGATGCAATTAGGGCTGAACTCTGGTGTGTGGTTTGTCATTAACCATTTGAAAACTGGGCATATTGGTTTAGTTTCTTTCAAAATCATGAGGAGAATGCAACAAGCAATTTAAAAAATAAAGGCCCAAAAAATATGCCAAAAATAATTGAAAGGGTACAAGAAAATTACCTAAAAATAAGCAAAAACAAAAAAAGTATATAACAAAAGCAAGAAAATAACCTAAAAAAGTGCTGAAAAAATGAATTTATGAATGTATCTTTTT
>NW_024666264.1:0-1532 GCF_008729295.1 Plectropomus leopardus | reverse complement strand
TTATTTATTATTTATTTTTATTAGTATTTTTATCATACGGATATTTTTGTAGACTGATATTGTACTCTAAGTTTGGGGTCAATAAAATAATTTTTAAAAAAAAAACATAATCTATCGTGCATATTTTTCAAAATTCGACTTACTTTGTATCCCCGAGGACGTGTAAAACTGAGTGTTTGGGGGACGATGACCTCATCGCCTCAGTTCATGATAGCTCATTGTTGCTTTGTGTAATGTGCATGTACCAGAACTAATAACAACAATGCCAGACTAACTTACCGGTTTGTTTACATTTTCTGAGCAGTGCTTGTAACCATGACTACTTAAACTTAAACTCTGTATTGTTACATATCACGGATGAACAGAGGCGTCTGACGCACCAAAAGTTATCTGGTCCACCTCAGAATCTGCAGTTTCAAGTCGCCAGAAACGGCGCCTCTGGGTTGTTGTATGAGGATGTAATTTGCTACATTTGCCATTTTCTATGCTGTAATAATCTGGGCTGCCCTAATTGCATATCAAAGATCCCCAAAAATGCTGAGTAAATGTCGTCTTTAGTACTCTGAATTGAAAATGAGGCCAACAGAAGAACATTAACTCAGTTATATTAGATTTCTTTGAGGAAAAGCAGAGGTTCGGGGCCCAGAGCCACAGAAACCCCCTCCTGCTCCGCCCCTGGTCCACTATCACAAAATGAGTCCAATTAGCCCGCAGTTAACGGATGGAGTGTCGTCTAAATCCGTCATATAAATCACTCAGTGCTCAGAGTCACACCGGGCACTTGCATGTTAATGATAGAGTGGAGGCGAGTTGGGAGGGAAAGAGAGTGCCTCACCCTTCACTGAACTAACAGAGATAAGTAACGCTTGAAAGACAAGGAGATCCGAGCGGGAGAAAAGAGCAAATTGTGTACTTGCATGTGCCCGAGCATGTCTGAGTGCAAGCGTAGGCGTGCACGTGCGCACACACCTGTTTCTCTCATTGTGGTTACACCTGTGTTGTGCAGGCACTTGTTAATATTCACCGTGGGAGCTTGTTGTTACCTCCCTCTCTTCAGTACAGTGAAATCCTTCAGCCGGGCTGGTTTGGAGGGTCCACATTCCAGCGATAAGAGGCTATTGTTTCCTTCAGGCCCAGTACAAGTTCCACTGGGCCAGTTTCATAACACAGGAAGTTAGGCAACACGACCACTGAGGCAACTAATCCATTGTAACATTTCCACCTGCTCGTATTCAGACACTTCAGTAAGTAGGTTGTTGCATAAGAGCCAAATTACTCCAATTGTTTCCAATATTTACTAGAGTGCACTTTTGTTTTTATTACCAATCTTACTATTTAATAAAGTTTACTAACCCTTAGAAACCGGAGCAAATGGATTTGATTTCTTTTAAAAACACCAGGAGAAGGCAATGAGCAACTTAACAAAAATTTAGCAAGTAATAAGTAAAAAGGTATCAAGAAAGTTAACAGAAAATAAGCAAAAAAAAAAAAAAAAGAAAAAAAAAGTGAGAGCAAGAGTAAAAAATAAAAAT
>NW_024666263.1:0-413 GCF_008729295.1 Plectropomus leopardus | reverse complement strand
TTGATTGTTTAAAAAAATAATAATAATAATAACAACAGTTAATAAAAGACATAATTCAGAGAAGCCCATTAAAAGCTCCTATAAATTAGAAAAACTCATCTGTCTGATTACAATGTAAACAAAACAATAATCTGCTAAAATTCATCATATTCGCTCGTTTGACACAAACTTCCTGCATCACACGTGTGGGTTCATTAGCTGGGTTAAAAAATTTGGGAATCACTGGATTAAATTTGTCAATCAACATAAAAATTCAAGTGAAAATGCCACAAATTTGCTCAAAATTTCTTAATGTGACAAATTACTGCTTTTCTTTGTCACATTTTAGCATTAATTTGAATTGATTTGGGTTTGGGCTGTCGGTCGGGACATCAGCTGGGGGCGTAGGAACATTTTTTTATATTTTCTGACCG
>NW_024666262.1:0-364 GCF_008729295.1 Plectropomus leopardus | reverse complement strand
TTAACCGTCTTTAGCCGTCTTTAACCATCTTTAACCGTCTTTAACCGTCTTTAACCATCTTTAACCGTCTTTAACCGTCTTTAACCATCTTTAACCGTCTTTAACCGTCTTTAACCATCTTTAACCGTCTTTAACCGTCTTTAACTGTCTTTAACTGTCTTTAGCCATCTTTAACAATTGTTACCCATCTTTAGCCGTCTTTAACCGTCTTTAACCATCTTTAACTGTCTTTATCCATCTTTAACTGTCTTTATCCATCTTTAACTGTCTTTATCCATCTTTAACTGTCTTTATCCATCTTTAACTGTCTTTATCCATCTTTAACCGTCTTTATCCATCTTTAACCGCCTTTAACCGTCTTTAA
>NW_024666261.1:0-754 GCF_008729295.1 Plectropomus leopardus | reverse complement strand
TTAAAAAAAAAAACTCAGTAAGAATTAGTAATATTTTTAACATCACAATTCAGAATTTAAGTTTTAAGTGAGTCAAAAATGTATATTTGGTTCATTCGGTCAGCAGATTTGAGCCGTCGCGTCGCTGTCAGGACTGTCGGGAGGATTTATCAGAGCTCTGCTGGACTCGACTGAAGCGTCGATCAATAACTTTTTGATCTGACAGTTTGAGCCGAAAACATCGAGTCTGATTTATTTTTCAGAACACGTTTCTGTTCAGACGTTCGGAGAGAAAAAATTCACATGCAGGTTCATCTCAGTTCACAGTTCTGTTTTTGGAAAAACGGATTTTTAAAAGAGCTCAGATTGAAATAGAAAACGCCTCATTTGCATATTTAAAATTTCAGAAACCTTTATTATTATTATGACACAGAAGAAGAGAGAGATGCAAAAGAGAACAAGAAACAAACAGAAGACTTTATAAAAAGGTAGTGAAAATGTCCAGTGACTGTTATTCATAATTATATATTTAAAGTTATTTTACACAATAAAAATATTTTTTAAAACTTTTTTCAGGTAATTTCTCTCTTTATATATTTATGTTGCTTTTGTTTTTTTAACTGTCTGGTAGTACGCAAAAAAAGTACAAAACAGCATCAAGAAAGACCTAAAAAAGTTGTTTAAAATTCTAATAATTTTGCAGAAATAATTTATTGATATTTTCTATAATTATGATAATGATGAATATATTCTCCTAAAATGTGTCTGCAGCTTT
>NW_024666260.1:0-271 GCF_008729295.1 Plectropomus leopardus | reverse complement strand
GAATTGTCAAATGACTGATGAAAGAAGACAAATGACAGCCTTAAAGATATAATTTCATCCTGTGTTGCACTTTATACCTAAATCTGGATTATCTGCAAGTTTCAAGGGGTTTGATTTAATTTTTAAAAGACACAAAAGCACAAAAAAGATTAAACTATTCCAACATTTTAGAGGTATTCACATGCACATCTGTGAAGGCACCATGAGCGCTGAAAAGTACACACAAGTTTTGGAGCAACATATGCTGCCATACAGACGATGTCTCTTTCAG
>NW_024666259.1:0-629 GCF_008729295.1 Plectropomus leopardus | reverse complement strand
ATTAGTAGTAATAGTAATAATAATAATAATAATAAAACTGACTTTAAATGTTTTTTTCCACATTTTCTTTTATCTGGTAATATTCTACATGTATTGAATGAATATGAGGTCATTTCTGGATGCTCTTACTCAAATCAAGAATCTAAACTGAAACTTCAGTTCATCCACGTTCATCCTTCACACTGATGATTCACTTTTTCTAAACGTCTGGAGTAACCCTGGACCTTTCCTGCTCAGCAGACGTCACCTGGTCTCTCCTCAGAATAAGAAAAGCCCCGTCCTCTGGTTTGGTTTGAGGGGAAACCCCTCCGCACATCACACACCTGACTCTGAATCTGTGGTTTAAAACACACGGCAGACCCATGCAGTATAAGGTCAATCTTTTTTTCTTTAAGCTAAAGATTAAGCTAAAGATTTTTATATTTATCATTTGAGATGAAAAGCTTTACTATATGGGAAATGTGTGGTGACAAACAGTGCTTTGAAAAATTTGATCTCAAGATACAAGAAAATTAACTGAAAAATTTGCACAAAAAACTGGAAAAGAAAAACACGTAAAAACAATTAATCAATTGAAAAAATAAAAAAATAATTAAAAAAAACTATTTTTTTAAAAGGGAAATGACCAG
>NW_024666258.1:0-453 GCF_008729295.1 Plectropomus leopardus | reverse complement strand
TTGGTGTTTTTCGTGTTTGTGTTTTTGTGTTGGTGTGTTTTGGGCTGATGTTTCTTCGTGTTTGTGTTTTTTGTGTTGATGTTTCTTCATGTTGGTGTTTTTTGTGTTGGTGTTTTTTGTGTTGGTGTTTCTTCGTGTTTGTGTTTTTGTGTTGGTGTTTTTTGTGTTGATGTTTCTTAGTGTTGGTGTTTTTCGTGTTTGTGTTTTTGTGTTGGTGTGTTTTGGGCTGATGTTTCTTCGTGTTTGTGTTTTTGTGTTGGTGTTTTTTGTGTTGATGTTTCTTCATGTTGGTGTTTTTTGTGTTGGTGTTTTTTGTGTTGATGTTTCTTCGTGTTTGTGTTTTTGTGTTGGTGTTTTTTGTGTTGATGTTTCTTAGTGTTGGTGTTTTTTGTGTTGATGTTTCTTTGTGTTGGTGTTTTTCGTGTTTGTGTTTTTGTGTTGGTGTGTTTTGGG
>NW_024666257.1:0-410 GCF_008729295.1 Plectropomus leopardus | reverse complement strand
TCCGTACGGACTAACGTTAGGCCTACGTCTCTGAAGTTTCCTCGTTAGCTCACAAACATGCGCTAAAATGATTTAATGAAGAATATTATTAACGTAAGAGCCAATTATTTTATAAAATCTAGGCCGAATTCACCAGAAGACCCACAAGGTGCTATTTAGGTTATTATTTAATGTTTTTACCGTGCAATTATACTATATATCATCAAGGAATCCTAAAACTGAACGATTTACCTACGGAGTTCTGCTAAATGGTTTCAAAATGGAGCGTGTTGTTACAAGCATACATATTTCATGACAACTAAATTTATTAAATTATTAGGGATTTATATTCAATTTATAGTACATTGATTAAATCAAAAATAGCATTATTTATGAAGAAAAAAATGAAGGTTTTCAGCTGAGTTGGTCAC
>NW_024666256.1:0-491 GCF_008729295.1 Plectropomus leopardus | reverse complement strand
AGAAACAAAATAAAAAGATAAAAATAAAGAAATTAGAATGAATAAATAAATAGTTGGGAAGAAAAAAGGGGGGATTGAATAAATAAAATCAATAAAATAAAACTGCGTTAGAAAAGAGGTAGAGAGGTAAAAAAAAAAAAAAAGATTTTTCATAGACAAGGGTATCGGATCAAGATGTGGTGTTTTTAATATGTTGTGCTGCTCAAATAAATAATGAAAGCAGTTTAAATTTACGTGGAGATTTCCTCTCATCAGACGAGCTCTACAGTAGATACGTCCGTCTTTCAGCTGTAAGGCTCCATATTTATCTGAGCATGAGCAGAAATGAAGCAGTTTTGCAGGTTATTTTAATGCATGCAGCAGCATTGATGCACTGAAGCACCTTTTTTTTTTTGCCTCACATATTTCACCCAAACTTCATGGATCAGTGTCCACACTCAGTTCCTCTTTTGGATTCAAACACAAAGTGTCCGTCCAGGACCTTCTGCTAA
>NW_024666255.1:0-452 GCF_008729295.1 Plectropomus leopardus | reverse complement strand
TTGTAGATTTAGAAAATATTTTTCTTACCAACTAGGGAAAATCTATAAATGATTATAATTACATAATACAAATTTTAGACTTTTTAAGCACTTTTGTAGGTCAATTTCTTTTCTTTTTTTTAAACTTTTAAATTTTGATTTCAATTTTATTTTTTCTTTCCTAATTTTTAGGTGATTTTCTTGTACTTTTTACTAATTTCTTCTTAATTTTAGGGTTTTTTTTTAGTTGCTTGTGGCCTAAAAAAAAAAAAAAAAATGAGCATATTTTCTACAAAAAGCAAGAAATTTGTAGATTTAGAAAATAAGCACTAAAAAGTGAGGGGAAATGCTGTATGGAAAAACTGTATTTATCATAATAATAATTATGTAATTTAAAAAAGAAGCCAATTTTGTTTCAAAGGGTTAATATGAACAGCTGACATTGTAAAACTGCAAAAAAAAAAAAAAAAAAA
>NW_024666254.1:0-357 GCF_008729295.1 Plectropomus leopardus | reverse complement strand
TCCTGGTTTGACTCTGGTTTGGGTTTAGTTTATATTTCTGTTCTTTTTATTGGAACTTTTTAAATCCCTTTTTATTCTTTTTTAAATTGTTCAGGTTCTGCTATTTCTTCTGGTTTAACCCTTTGAAATATGGATCTACATAAGTTTTTTTATGCTGCGTTCAGACACCTTTTACAAGCTATTTAACCCTTTGAAAAGTCAGCATATTAATTTGATTTCTTTTGAAAACATGGGGGGAAAAGACAACAACCAACTTGGCAAGAAACATCCCACGAATTGCAAGAAATTGTACATAAACATAGTTTTAAGAAGAGTGGAGGATTATTAGATTTTTTTTTTTAGAGAGAAAAATGCCCA
>NW_024666253.1:0-2225 GCF_008729295.1 Plectropomus leopardus | reverse complement strand
ATTGTTTGTTTTTTTGTTTTGTCTGTCAGCAGAGAAGGCACCTTATCATAGACAGTGGTTTTTCAAAGTGCTTTACAGGCAAAGGATAAGAAATATCAAAGGATTAAAAATTAGGTAAGTATAAAATAAGAAAAATAAAAGCACAGGTGAGTTTTTTGTTTAAAAAAAAATCAATTTAATGAAATAAATAAATATACCATAAAAGTTAGTTTTAAAAATGGCTACAGTAGGGGTGAATCTTAGTTTAAAGGGGATCTGCCAAGCCTTTTCACCACATTTGGATTGAACTCTACATATCTGCAATTTATTTTGGGCCCAGACAACTGTCAGATTTATAGTCAGCAGGTAAGGCCTTAAGGTCAGCTCTATATTTAACATGAAGCCACTGCAAGGATCTAAGAACTGGAAAAATGTATTCTCTCTTGTGTTTGTCAGTATTCTAGCGGCAGCATTTTGTATTAATTGAAACTGTCAAAAGGTCTCATTGGGGAGGTGAGCAGAAAGTGCATTAAAGTAGCCCACCCCACAAGAAATGACCATAAATGAACTTATCTAAATCTCTCCCTGTGGACACAAAGTTTCTCATTTCAGCTATGTCTTTTAAGTTGCCAATATGATGATTTTGTTACAGCTTTATTGTGACCATTTGGAACAATCAGTTTAAAAGGTAAACCTAGTTAAATTCCAGAGCTAGTGACTAGGGTCAAAGAAGGACAGCAAATAAACTGTCTTTAATTTCCTAGTGACACCACCAAAAGACACAACTAAAACATTATTTAAATGTAAGCTTGACCACATTTTTTTCATATAGCAGTCTCCTTTCCCAAATAAGAGCACAAGAGGTATAACAGGCAGAATGTCCACTACACTGTCCAATTTGTCCAACTTTCATGGCAGACTAATCCAACCAAAACAAACATGCACAATGTCCTCCTTTCAAAATGCAGCAATCAGAACCAGGCAAAAAACAATATGAAAATGTCAAAAAGAGAGTCAAACTCACCAGCAGTTGAATTGCCTTAGTTTGATGGCTTGCTTCATCTTTATGGGTCAGCATATACACTGGTTTCACTGCTCTCTGCAATTGGTTGAGGTACCACCATAAAAGAATGAAATGTGTTTTTTCTCTGTGGCAGGCTGCACAGCTTCAACTTCATTTCCCTGTTTTCCCCACCAAACAAATCAAAATGCCCTCCACAAACAATTCCCCCTCCTTTGTCCCCTCTGACCACGCCCCCTTACACCTGAGTGGAAGAGCACACCTGACTAGTGTAGACTAGTGGGTGGGGACAGTTTAAAAAAAAAAAAAAAAAACTTTATTCACCAGTTAGTGCATAAACAATATGGACAAACTAACAAATAGAAAAAAGGCTACTGTGGATGTAAAGACGTCATTAATTTATTAAACATAAAAGGGCACAGATAGCACAGAAACAGGGGACTGGCTTTGAGGATAAAAAAGAGAGAAGAAAAAATTTAAATAACTTTAAAGGCAGCTAAAACTGGGTATTACTAAAACTGGGAAACATTCCCCCAGTTAACCCAACTCAGAAAACTAATGGCTACAATCTTGGCCTACACCCACATCCTATTTTAGAGTTGTGATGAAAAACATTTCCTACCACGAATGCATGTGGAAACCAAGGATACGCTTTCTCGAAGTAATGATTTAAATAGACTTAAAGCTGTATTTAAAAAAATGGGTGATGATACTTTGAGACACTGGATGAGCAGATGTACAGCAAAGTTCAGACAAAGGATCTTGATTTGTGCATCTTATTATAATCATCATTTAACTGTTCTGAGCAGGTTACCGTGGCTGGTTATGATTATCGCCTTTGTACAGAGGTGGTGTCTCATGTTGCAGTGTAGCCTTGCTGCTAATATAGGTCACAGTGTCCTGCCAGACAGCCAGGTAGCAATGCTCCACATGACAGCAAAGTCCTCTTGTTTCTGTCAAACAGGCAAATATGGCCTACTTTCCGGAAACCTTAAAAAAAAAAAAAAAAAATTCTCATGTTAGTAGCGACAGTAAGTGCTGTGTATATGGAAAACAATCTACCTGTATTAGAGGGGAGAGTAAAATCATATTGGCTGCTTTACTATATCTGCAATTTGTCTCACTTTATGTGTGAATAAAGATTGAATACTGTACTACATTTCACATTAAAACTGCGGCATACCATTAGAATAACTGTCCCATTGTTTCTTTGCTCTATGACTAA
>NW_024666252.1:0-379 GCF_008729295.1 Plectropomus leopardus | reverse complement strand
TAGAGGTAAGGGAGGAGCGAACATCCTGGTTTGACTCTGGTTTGGGTGTAGTTTATATTTCTGTTCTTTTATCTGGACTTTTGAAATCCCTTTTTATTCTTTTTTAAATTGTTCAGGTTCTGCTATTTCTTCTGGTTTAACCCTTTGAAATATGGATCTACATAAGTTTTTTTATGCTGCATTCAGACACCTTTTACAAGCTATTTAACCCTCTGAAAAGTCAGCATATTAATTTGATTTCTTTTGAAAACAAGGGGGGAAAAGACAACAACCAACTTGGCAAGAAACATCCCACGAATTGCAAGAAATTGTACATAAACATAGTTTTAAGAAGAGTGGAGGATTATTAGATTTTTTTTTTTAGAGAGAAAAATGCCCA
>NW_024666251.1:0-251 GCF_008729295.1 Plectropomus leopardus | reverse complement strand
GGAGCATTAATGAAAAATACAATTTGAATAATACATTATAATAAACTTTGATATTCTAGTAAAAAATACTAAAATGCTAAATACTAAAAAATCTAAAAAAATATATACTATAACATAAAATACGATACACATACAATGATATGCAAATATGCTGATGTTTTAGTTTCTTATTCTACTTTTGATACAGTACCTAAAAAAATGCAGTATTCGCTTCCACTAAGAAAAATCAACATCAAAGGCATAAAATGTGT
>NW_024666250.1:0-214 GCF_008729295.1 Plectropomus leopardus | reverse complement strand
ATTCAGTTGCACTGTTGCAGCTGATACACAATCCTATATAGTCATTAATACAAATTAATATTTTAGCTGCCTAAAAAAAAAAAAAAAATCTGATATCAGTGACCCAAACAGGCCATGATAAAATACAGTGAAGGAGTACAAAAAGTGGTTAAAAGAAGAACAAAAAATGGTTAAAGAAGTACAAAAGAAGTGGATCACTGACTAATGCAGGCAA
>NW_024666249.1:0-283 GCF_008729295.1 Plectropomus leopardus | reverse complement strand
TTTTTTGGATATTGTACGTTTGTGTGCATGTATGGACGTAGATGTTCGTCACAGCTGATTGACTGTGAACGTAATGTATTACTTTACTTTATGTGTTCAAAGAGACACTAAATAGTTCAGAAAACTAAAAAAAAAGGTGAACTTTTAAGGCAATATGGTCATGAAGCCCTAAAAATGCACAAAATAAAATTTTCAATTTTGTCATTTTGGTGTGTGCTCTAAACACTATTATAGCCATTATAATACCCATGATCCCCAGCAGCTGTTTCTACGGAAAAATAAA
>NW_024666248.1:0-291 GCF_008729295.1 Plectropomus leopardus | reverse complement strand
TTATTATTTTATGGTTATGATTAGGATTGATGTTGGTTAAAAAATAAACTCAATGAAAGTAGAAAATAATATTAATGTAAAGTATTTTTAAAAGCTTGATTTTGAAAATAAGTAAAGCCAGGTAGTAGTCTGCACACACACACACACACACACACACACACATACTGTATAAATGCACTGTATTGATAGAAGGCATTTGACATTTTTTTGCAATATTAAAGTTTTTCATTCTACCAACCAAACAAAGGAAAAATCTTTTGCATTTGCATTTATATAACTTGGCTTTAAGGA
>NW_024666247.1:0-937 GCF_008729295.1 Plectropomus leopardus | reverse complement strand
ATAATTTGATTACATTATTTTTTATCCCTGGTGTTTAGTTTATCTTAATATACTGATTTATATATATTTTTTATTTTGTATTGTTGTGATTTTTAGTGTTGTAAAATTACATTCAATATTGTTTATTTTTTGTACTTAAAATGCCATTAGTTAGCAAATAAATGTAGCGGAGTAAAAATTACAATATTTTTCCTTTGAATTATAGAGCAGTCACAGTATAAAACAGACAAATAGCCAATATTTAACTGCTAAACTGTCTTAAAATTGAACTTCAGTGCAGTACTTGAGTAAATGTACTTATTTACTTTCGACCACGGACGTTAATTAGTGAATAATGACAGAATAAAGAGACTTTACCATAATTATCAGATGACTGTAGACAGGCAGGATGAGTTCAGCTGTTTTTAACACTCAGCTCGGAGCTGCATACTCCTCTTACAACCTTAAAAAACAACAAAAAACACAATTATTCACCATAAAACTGTGTACAAACACTCAGCGGCGCTATAGTAAATAAAGTACTTGATGTATAAAAACCTGACACGGCTAACTTTTCTCCAAAATCACCGAGCTAACGTCAGAGGAGCAGTTTGTTTTCCTCAAAACAAGTTAGCTTAGCATGCTAGGTGGCTAACAATAAAGCTAGCCGGTTTGAATGACTTTTACCGGAAACGTTTTCTTCTTCGCGGTAAAAACAAACGTGTTTTCCTCACCTGGCAGGTGTGACACGACGAGTCCGACCTGTAAACATAAATGTGGCGAGTTCACGGCGCTTCGCAAACATTCAGTGACAAAGAAGACTGTGAGAAGCTGTTTTTGACTCTCAATTCAATCGATCACATGACACCGTCACACGTGATTCTGCAGCGCGCTCTTAAAGGGACACTACACCGAATCTGACCGTCTGAACGTATATTTTATTTATTTTCAACATTAT
>NW_024666246.1:0-375 GCF_008729295.1 Plectropomus leopardus | reverse complement strand
TGTCGTGTTGTGATGATGGCGTGTTGTGATGATGGCGTGTTGTGATGATGTCGTGTTGTGATGTCGTGTTGTGATGATGGCGTGTTCTGATGATATCGTGTTGTGATGATGTCGTGTTGTGATGATGGCGTGTTGTGATGATGTCGTGTTGTGATGATGGCGTGTTGTGATGATGGCGTGTTGTGATGATGTCGTGTTGTGGTGATGTCATGGCGTGGCTCTGGGTGTCGGGAGAGTCCTCAGGCAGCGAGCTCCTCAGGTATTGATCGCTCTGTCAGTGTCCTGATCGATCAGAAGCTTCACAGCAGACACCTGATCCAGTGATAGAGGGAGACACGCTGGAGGAGCCGTCCGCTCCTTGATGCCGTTAATTGA
>NW_024666245.1:0-221 GCF_008729295.1 Plectropomus leopardus | reverse complement strand
GGATCGATGTAATAAACAGGAATTATGTAATGCAGAGAATGACTTTTAATTTGAAAAAAGCCCAGAAGGATAGCTTTAATATAAACGGGACAAATTTGACAGTGCGCTTTTTGGTTTTTTTGCCTCTCTACTAATTTTCTATCTTTATTTTATTTTATTGTTTTTATTTATTTAATCCCCCCCATCATTTTTCTTTTTTTCTTTTTTTATTTATTAGATTA
>NW_024666244.1:0-254 GCF_008729295.1 Plectropomus leopardus | reverse complement strand
TATGTTTGCGTTTCTTACACAATAGAGACCAACACTGTCAACCTCAGTGTAATGATTTTAAAAAGTTTCAGGGCTGAAAAAAAGAAATACTCATGAATGGATCGATGTAATAAACAGGAATTATGTAATGCAGAGAATGACTTTTAATTTGAAAAAAGCCCAGAAGGATAGCTTTAATATAAACTGGACAAAATTGACAATGTACGTTTTTTGGTTTTTTTGCCTCTCTACTAATTTTCTATCTTTATTTTATT
>NW_024666243.1:0-391 GCF_008729295.1 Plectropomus leopardus | reverse complement strand
CAAACATGAATGAACAGCCATTTCTCCAACAGCAAAACCAACCTGACACTCCACATACACTTGTATGTAAGGCCCATGGTTTGTTGAATTATTTTAGATTAAGCGTAATTGTTTGTTTGTTATTTGTTTTTCAGGGTGCAGGATGAGCTTGACAATGTTGTGAAAACCTGGAATTCACACAAGATACGAGCCCTATTTCGATGTACACCCTTCCAGGGATGTATGACAAGACACTAGATATGCATCAGTTGGCACTTTGTAAGGAGGAGTGCACAAACAAAGGCCAATATCCTTGTGATGAAACTCTGTTTGATCTCTGCTGCCTTCTTATGCAGGAAAAAAGGTTGGGATGCATTTTCTGCTGCTGAACTGTACACCTTACTAAGAACTG
>NW_024666242.1:0-3465 GCF_008729295.1 Plectropomus leopardus | reverse complement strand
ATATAATAATATTATATTAAATTTTATCTGTAATGCATTTTACATTTGGAACAAATGTAAAATGCATTTGCAAACAAGTGCTCAGAGACACTGTGATGTGTTTCCTGTCAGTATTTCTGCAACAAGATGAGCAAACTTTGAATAAAAACAGTTGTCAGACACATCAGGACACATTCAGGATCTTCTGTGGTTAAAACACACACCCATAAACAGTTGGGCCACATTCCAATACAAATATGTCAAATGAAAACACCCATTCACGCCCACATGCAGTTAACAGATCATTTCCAGTCCTTTCTGAAACACACTGAGCCGTTCAGCAATCATCTGATCAATGAACTACTATAATAATAAAACTAACAACAACAACATCCAAAAACAAAGAAAAAAACATCAATATCAGGGCTCCTCTGTCATATCGAAGACCTACTCACCAAATCACCGGTTTGGAAGAAATGCTTTCTGTAAAAAGTCTAACAGGTGAGCTCTCAGGCGCCTAAATTTGGCAATTTTCAAAGAAAACAGGATATTTTATTCAAAACCACCAAAAATGACCTCATTTATTGTTGAACTTTAAAATGTCCAATGGTCTTTGAACACACTGCGTGTTATTTTCTCTTCCTGCTTCCTGATCCTCTGCAGAAAGATTTGCAGAGAGAGGTCTGCACTTTCACACTGAAGTCTCATGTTCAGTAACTCCTGGCAGATTATTCATTAATATTCTGTCCAGGTTTCGTTCTGAGTTTAGGGAGAAATATTTGGCTCAACATCCAGAATAACAAACATGCTTATCATCACATCAGATGAGGAAATGTGTACGTGAGTGTTTATCAGAAAGGAGGAAGCCGGTTTGGGCAGCTGCTCTGTTGCGGCACAATAACGCTCTTCAGCTTTCGGTCTTTAAAAGCTGCAGAATAAGATTAAGTGAAACGACTGAACGAAAACAGCCTCAGCTCGTTTTCTGTGGATAATTACAGACAGATGTCTGATGAGGCTGATGAAACATCAGTGTTTTCTTTGTTCAGTGTAACTGGGCTCAGAGCCAGAGGGACGTGTTAAAACAGGAACTCAAACGTGAAACCACATCGTGTTTCCTTCAGTCAGACTGGAGATCAGAGTCGGACTCTGCAGCTCACAGGTTAAGGTCGAAGATTTGGTTAACACTTGAAACCTAAAACAGTGTCATGGAGGAGTTGGAGGAAAGCGCAGTGTTTATCTCAGAGAGGGAGGCGCTCCGTTTTGGCGGCTGCTCTTCCTGCTCTGAGTTTCGCCTTCAAACTGCAGAATAATTTGCAGCGATCGCCCTGAACACACTCGCAGCCTCAGCTCTTCTCATCGTCTGAAATGATTTTTGATCATTTTCGTTTCTTCTTTGTTCACTTGAACCTGACGACAAACAGGGAGCGCTGCTGGTAAAAACATCACGTGACTTCATGACAGGCTGCCAGAGTTCACGAGGAACGTTTGAAACGTTTCAGCAAACAAGTGTTATCATGGCTGACAGGCCGAAGCCTGCAGCGCGTTTATCACAGAGGAGTTTACCCTGCAGCAGCAGCTCAGAGGAGAGCTCACCGTCCTGTTTGATGTTACTTATGCTGTAAAAAACCATACATATACTGATAAATGTAGAACACTTTGGTCAGTCTGACTTCAGTTCAGTTTTCTGTTTGCACTTTCAGTCTGATCACATCAGTTATTTATACTTTAAACTTCCTGCTGTGAAAAAAACCCGGCTGGCAGGAAAAAATAACACTTTGAATCATCTACTCAAGCTACGTACTCAAGCAAGAATTTAAAGTTTTTGTACTTTCCGTGAGAAGAGTCAGAGAGAAATATTATTCTGAAATACACTAAAGACAGAGTGAAGGCGTCACTGTGGGCTCCAGCTCATTGTGACAAATATTTCTCACTGTTTTCACAAACCAAACCATCATTTCATTAACCTGTTGAAACCTGAGCAAACTGGCTTCATGTCTTTCAAAATCATGGGAAAGAGAGAGATGAGCAACGAAAGAGGAAATTACCCAAAATTGAGCAAGAAATTAACAAAAAGAAGAATATTGCCTTAAAATAAGCACAAAAAATACATAAGTTAATAGAAAATTAATTTTAAAAAAAACAATTCACCTGGAAAAAGTGCTTTAAAATTATTTAACTTTGTAGCGTAATTTTAAATATGTAATTCTGATATTAATCATTGAGCCTTTCCTTTTTTCTTTTTTCTAGACATTTTTTTCCAGCTGTTTCCTTTTTTCCAGAACTTTTTTCTTTCGTATTTCCCCTCAATATTATTTCTTAACTTTTTTCTTTTTCTGTAGACATTTTCTCCCTCGCATTTTTAAAAAAAATAAATCTAAAGTCACTAATTTATTACAGTTTGTGAAACATTTCTTGTTAAGTTGCAAGCAGCACAAGGAAAGCAATGTCGAGAAAATAATCAGCAGATGATAAATAAGTTCATGGAGGTCACAAGATAAAAACTTCCAAAGCTGAGATTCGTCACGCTGATTCTTATTTAGACGACAAACCGGACTGACGAGTGACGCAAAACATCAGCAGACGAATGACCTTCGAATCATCGTGTTGATGTGACAAACAATAAAAGCACGAGTTCAGTTTCAACCTTCAGAGAGACGTTCACACCGACAGAGCGACTGAATATCCTGATACAGCAGTTATTGATCAGGAGAAGCTGAATATCAATCACATCACACAGAAACAATCATTCAGTGTCCCTGTAACATCGCGTCGTCTGCCCGGAGGGTAAGAAGCTCCGGCTCTGTTAGGAAATAACGTTACGCTAACGTGAGTTCAAATAAATCATAATAAATAATTCATAAATTATTATAATGGATGATTAAATTTCCCACAGTCCAACGCTTCACACATTTTCCCAGAGTCACTCAGGAGAGTTTAAGGAAATATGTTTGAAACCTGGAGAATAATCAGACATTAGGAGTAGTCCCGTGGGCCTTTGTCATCTCTGAAACTATGTTAATGTTTAGATTTGGGGCAGTTTATAAAACCTTTTTTATCGGCTGAAGCCTCTTAAGGATTAAAATCGCCGCTCTGACAGTCTTTCCATCTCTGTTTGGGTTTTTTAATCATCATGGTCATTCTGTGGAAATACACCACAGGAGGATATCTGAGTGTGATGAGAGGACTTGCGCTGTGGGGGAGGGGACAGAGGTTTTATGAGTCATGTGAAGCCTCATGGTGGTTTTTCCCCACAGCCTCAGACTCAGACGAGACAGCTGCAAACCGAAACATGGACATACCCGCCATTTCCCCGCCTGTGATTACAGGGACGGCCATGTGGAGTCATACAGTTACTCATTTGAGGATAAAAGGACTTCGCTGAAACTCGAAATAACGAAGTACCGCCACGTGGATTTTTGCCTTCAAAAAAAAACAAAAAGAAGTTTCAATCCGTGTCTGTGAAAACACAAAGAAGATCAGTTGTAT
>NW_024666241.1:0-246 GCF_008729295.1 Plectropomus leopardus | reverse complement strand
AAGTCACCAAAACACTTTAGTGAAATGTGAGTATGAGTATAAGTGGATGTTGACAGAAATATAAAACATCAAGTAAAGTACAGATACTCCCAAAAAATACTTAGGCTAAGTATTGTAACAAGTATTGTAATTACTTTGTTATTGACCAAATGAAAAAATGTACAGAATAAAAGAAGCTGAGTTGATCGTCATCGTCCACAACTTAAGCAAAAATTCACATTACTTAAAATCACAAGAAAAGCTGAA
>NW_024666240.1:0-352 GCF_008729295.1 Plectropomus leopardus | reverse complement strand
CGCGCTTTGTCTCTGTCTCTGCGAGGCGCGCGGACGTCGTGGCTGTTTAAGATACTTTTTTGTTTTCTGAGATGCATCATTGGAGCAAATCAACATGAAAAAAAAAAACAGAACTGAAAGCATCTGTGGTTTTGAGAAAATGAAAATACAGAAGGAACCATTCAGCACAAATAATGGTGCTCTTTCTTTACGTGAGGAGGGAGGCAGGGAGAGGGAGGGGGAGGAAGAGGGAGGCAGTGACAGAAATATTTATTTATTCATTTATCTGTCCATTTATTTATGTATTTATTTATCACTTTATTTATTTGTCCATTTATTCATTTATTTACCTATTTATTTATTTATTTGTCTG
>NW_024666239.1:0-224 GCF_008729295.1 Plectropomus leopardus | reverse complement strand
TAGATATGTACTTTTTCCTCAGATTTTTCCTCTTTTGATAATCATTTTCTTTTCCTACATTTTTTTCAAAGAAATCGAACCAGTTTGTTCAGGGTTCAAAGTTTTAAATACTTGTGAAACACATCTTAAAGCAGCGTAAGTAAAGGGTTAAATTAATTGAACACAAACATGCAGAAGACAAGAGAGTTGTCCCCGTTTTTACTTTCTGAACTGTGAAATTGGAC
>NW_024666238.1:0-308 GCF_008729295.1 Plectropomus leopardus | reverse complement strand
TTAACAAACAAAATTTTTTTAAAAATAGTTTTATATTTGTCTTGTAATTTATTTTCAGGTCTTTTTCTTAATCAACTTTTACTCATTTCCTGCAACTTGTGCCAAGCTTTTTCCTCATGTTTTTTTTTTTGTTTGTTTTTTTTTGAAGATATCAATATATATTCTGCATAAAAACACAAATTTATCAACATTGCTACACAAACCACAAGCAAAAAACTTTTTGTCCTGTACTTTTGGCCAACTGACCCTCTACACATTTCATACTATACAGTCAAACAAATGCAACCTTGATTTTGAGAACGTCAATA
>NW_024666237.1:0-254 GCF_008729295.1 Plectropomus leopardus | reverse complement strand
AGCATCTGAACGCAAACCAGAAAAGTGATGGTGATCAAAGTTTCAAACGGTTTATATGCAACTCAATTTTACACAATATATGTATATACACGATATACAGGAATATATGACCCGTGATCGACAGTGATCTGTGACTGATTGTTGAGTTTGAAACAGAGCTACACAGACTTATGAAAACACAGTCGACATGTTTCGCTGTGATTTTACAACAAACTGTTTTTCCAGCACTTCAGGATCATGATCTACTGAGCAGG
>NW_024666236.1:0-202 GCF_008729295.1 Plectropomus leopardus | reverse complement strand
AAAATAAAGGATCGTCACCCTGATTTAACCACGGCATTTTCTCACAGCCTCAAATGAAAAATGAAGGTTTTCTTTTAAGCTTCCAGTTATTCACATTTTTGTTAATCCATGTGTGTTTTTCCGTGTGTCCTTACATGCAGCAGATAAGAGCTTTCCATAAATAAACAGCAGCAACACACACACGTACATGATGTTTTTGGCT
>NW_024666235.1:0-405 GCF_008729295.1 Plectropomus leopardus | reverse complement strand
ATCAAAAGATCCGCGGTTGTTTATAATCGATACGATCTCACAGCTGGATGGGAGAAGCTTTTAGGGGAAATAAACTTCATTTTATAGCGACCAAAACGATACGACCCAGATTCAGATACAGTACCAGTGCTGTTTCTAAAGTTTGTATTTAGAGAAAACCTTCAAAATAAAGGATCGTCACCCTGATTTAACCACGGCATTTTCTCACAGCCTCAAATGAAAAATGAAGGTTTTCTTTTAAGCTTCCAGTTATTCACATTTTTGTTAATCCATGTGTGTTTTTCCGTGTGTCCTTACATGCAGCAGATAAGAGCTTTCCATAAATAAACAGCAGCAACACACACACGTACAAGAAGATATTTTTGGCTTTTTCTTACAAATTGTTCAACAGTTTACCCTTTCTGT
>NW_024666234.1:0-579 GCF_008729295.1 Plectropomus leopardus | reverse complement strand
AGAGTAGTTCAGAGTAGAGTAGAGTAGAGTAGAGTAGAGCAGAGTAGTTCAGAGTAGAGTAGAGCAGAGTAGAGTAGTTCAGAATAGAGTAGTTCAGAGTAGAGCAGAGTAGAGTTGGTACCATGTAGTGGAAAAGCGCCATAAGAAAGAGATCAGCCAATCAGAGATGATGATGATGATGATGTCATTTTTGGGGATGACTGTAAAAACTGAATGTTTAAATAAAGTTAAGAGAGTTGAGACAAACGTACGCCCACACCTTTAGATCACTTTATTTTGAAAATGTCTTCCTGCAGGTATTTCGGCGTCTGGCTGGTCTTCTTCACGCTCGGGTTGGGGACGCTCCTGCCCTGGAACTTCTTCATGACTGCCACAATGGTATGACATCACTTCCTGTCAGTTCTCCATTCGTGCACCTGCATCTGCTGCTCTCAGCCAGCTTTATTTTGAAGGATGGAGAATTTAAACAATGTTCATTTATCGATTAAAAACAACAAAAACTGAAGTGAAAAAAAATAATCAAAATAACATCAAACTTTTGATTGATGGTATAAATAATCATTCTTAATATAAATACAT
>NW_024666233.1:0-541 GCF_008729295.1 Plectropomus leopardus | reverse complement strand
AAGGTATATTTTTACAAGGAAAAAAATAACGACTTTTAATTTTACAAGATTAAATTTGTGATTTTACAAGAATAAAGTCAAAGTTTTAGTAGAAAAAAGTCGTAATTTTACAAGAAAAGTCACAATTTCACAAGAATAAAGTCGGAATTTTATGAGAAATAATATAGCTTTAAAGTTTTGGAAAGACCATAGAAAACCTGTGTAATAACAGATTCAAGGACTGTTGGAAATGTGAAAGTCTGACAATTTGTTTTTACCCTTTCTGGCTGTGGTAAATTGTAAAAAACAAAAAAAAAAAGTAATAATAATTTGAAGAAAAGAAATTGACACATTGTTTTTTAAACTTGCCCTAACTTTTTTAAAGAAGAAATTGCCCAAAATGCTTTAAAGCAAAAAAAAAGGTCTTTTTTTTAAATTGAGACAAAATCAACATTTTTTCTTTAAAAATTGCCAAAGATAAAAAAGACCAAATTAAAAAGATCTCCCAAAATTATTATTATTATTATTTTTTTTAACTCTTTAGAAGATTAAAACAAACTAA
>NW_024666232.1:0-420 GCF_008729295.1 Plectropomus leopardus | reverse complement strand
CTGACAACCTACAGACTTTCTTTTGGACTTTCAGTGTCAATTAAAGGGTAACTTTGGCATTTTTAAACCCTATTATCTTGTGTTTTTGTGTCTAAGAGACTAATTGGAAGAATGATGCTTTGAAATTGGTGCAGTATTACTGTACAGTATTACAGCTACAAACAGGCTGCAATGTAACGACTCAGAGCATTTGCACTGTGAGTGTTTGTTTTTGCCTCTGACAGGTTTAGATTATGATTCTTAGTGTCTGAAAATTTACGAAAAGGATCCCTACAGAGTTAGATCTTTTTTCTTTCTTTTTTTTTTTAACCAGAAACAGCACCGAGATCACCATCGCTAAACCAGCCAAACTCCATTAACTGGCATACTGCTCGTCATGTACATTTTTGAATTTTATTGATTTTTTAATTTAATTTTATT
>NW_024666231.1:0-3876 GCF_008729295.1 Plectropomus leopardus | reverse complement strand
GCATGAAACATGGCATCGTAACATATTTGTGGTTCACAGAAATGTACGTCAACATTTTCTTCAGCTGACTGAGCTGGATAAACTCTAATGTCGTATTTATGATACAGTTATTTCTGAAATCTGTTTCATCTGTGGAATGCAAACATCTCTACTAGAATAAAAATGCCAGAGTAGTTACTCATCATCATTTGACATTGTTGCTTAAAAAAAGTTTTTATTGTACCAATACCAATGAGTTATGGTAAAATAGAAAGGGCTATGGGATGAATAAATGTATTTCCTAACTGTACTGTACTGTGTTTTACAGATTGGGGATCTCAAAGACCACTATCACTTCTTCCATAGCCGGACCATCAAAAGGTCGACTCTGTCCAGCCGTGGTCGCCATAGTTTTATTTCCATGGAGCCCAAGGTAAGCCTGTTGTACTGTTTTATGAATCAGAATAGTTAAGAGAGTGTGTGCTGCTTGTGCGTTTTAATGGATTCGGAGATAGTTTGACAATATAATCATAACTCAGGCTCCACATGCTAGCTTTTCCTAAAGGTTACTCAATTGTTATGAGATGACTCATCATGTGACCCATATATCTCCATCTTCTGATGAGTACCATGATATGCACGTTGAAAGCCCATGAAAAAATGAGGAAGCAGACCTTGTTTAAAACTATTTCCAGAGTATAAAATGAACTCCTACAGGGGATAGTTTGAAGACATCTTGCCAAATAGCCCATGTTTTTGGCAGACTTTTAGACATGTATGTCCAAAACAAATACTTTGTTTGGACCATTTTCTGATTTCTTGGGGTGTGTGTTAATTTGTTTAATAGTGTATACTTCTCTTATGAAATATGCCATTTAACTATATTCATAATCTCTACTTTGCAAGTGAATTTATAACATTACCGTCAGATCCCTGCTGTAATCTTATAAACTTTCTCATCCCTGTTGTTGCAGACAAGACCTGCACACAAATGGGTTATTGCACAGACAAAGTGCTTATAAAGAAACTTTTGCACTGCAGGAACATCCCAGTTTTCCCCACATTTCACGCCGTACTGATCATAGTCTTGACAAATGAATTATGATACATGCGAGCTATTCTGCTACTTTTCTATTCCTCAGACCCGGGTTTGATGGACAGGGTCAGAGGTGTGAGATATTCTACATTATATGAATGAAAACATCCTTGAAATAAAACAAAAAAATGCAACAGCTGCTAAATGCTGCTTCAGTGCACCACACATTTTCAAAATTTTGCATAAATCAAGCAACATACAGCTGAATTTGCCTTTCTTTGGCTATGCCTTCTTCCAAAGGAAAACTCATCATCACTGGCCAATGGGTGTAACTGAAAATTGAATTTCATGAAATTTATCAAGATTTCAACACATTAGTTTTGTCATGGCATCATCATGTTTCTGTTAAATATGTACAGAAACTACATGTCCTTTTAACAGGGTGGTGTCCTATAAAGAGGAACTAGCTGGTTAATTGGATCTATTTGATCCAAATTCAGGGAAATCCTAGATTTTCCATTCCAAGTATGTGGCTCTTAGGCTTTCTGTTAACATGTGTTTCTGTACAAGGCTTTTCTGCCACTGTTAGCAGCTGATTTCCTGAAACTAAAGGCCCTGACACACCAAGCCGACGGCCCGCCATCAGTCAATGTCGGGAGGTTGGTGACCGTTACACCAGTCCCTCTGATTTGTCCCAAATAGTTGGCCCTCATCAGGTTTTATTTGGCTGATTTAGCATGTTGAATTGACGTTGGAGCCAGTGGAGCCCTGATTGCAAGAGAAATCAATCTGACAATCTGGCAGTTGAGCTCAGCGTATGAGCTGAACTGCCAATCAGATTGAATGAGGAATGAGGAAGCAAACAAATGACTAAAATCAAATGTGTGTAAGATCAAGACAAACTGGTTGTGTAGATATATATATATATATATCTACACAACCAGTTTGTCTTGATCTTACACACATTTGATTTTAGTCATTTGTTTGCTTCCTCATTCCTCATTCAATCTGATTGGCAGTTCAGCTCATACGCTGAGCTCAACTGCCAGATTGTCAGATTGATTTCTCTTGCAATCAGGGCTCCACTGGCTCCAACGTCAATTCAACATGCTAAATCAGCCAAATAAAACCTGATGAGGGCCAACTATTTGGGACAAATCAGAGGGACTGGTGTAACGGTCACCAACCTCCCGACATTGACTGATGGCGGGCCGTCGGCTTGGTGTGTCAGGGCCTTTAGTTTCAGGAAATCAGCTGCTAACAGTGGCAGAAAAGCCTTGTACAGAAACACATGTTAACAGAAAGCCTAAGAGCCACATACTTGGAATGGAAAATCTAGGATTTCCCTGAATTTGGATCAAATAGATCCAATTAACCAGCTAGTTCCTCTTTATAGGACACCACCCTGTTAAAAGGACATGTAGTTTCTGTACATATTTAACAGAAACATGATGATGCCATGACAAAACTAATGTGTTGAAATCTTGATAAATTTCATGAAATTCAATTTTCAGTTACACCCATTGGCCAGTGATGATGAGTTTTCCTTTGGAAGAAGGCATAGCCAAAGAAAGGCAAATTCAGCTGTATGTTGCTTGATTTATGCAAAATTTTGAAAATGTGTGGTGCACTGAAGCAGCATTTAGCAGCTGTTGCATTTTTTTGTTTTATTTCAAGGATGTTTTCATTCATATAATGTAGAATATCTCACACCTCTGACCCTGTCCATCAAACCCGGGTCTGAGGAATAGAAAAGTAGCAGAATAGCTCGCATGTATCATAATTCATTTGTCAAGACTATGATCAGTACGGCGTGAAATGTGGGGAAAACTGGGATGTTCCTGCAGTGCAAAAGTTTCTTTATAAGCACTTTGTCTGTGCAATAACCCATTTGTGTGCAGGTCTTGTCTGCAACAACAGGGATGAGAAAGTTTATAAGATTACAGCAGGGATCTGACGGTAATGTTATAAATTCACTTGCAAAGTAGAGATTATGAATATAGTTAAATGGCATATTTCATAAGAGAAGTATACACTATTAAACAAATTAACACACACCCCAAGAAATCAGAAAATGGTCCAAACAAAGTATTTGTTTTGGACATACATGTCTAAAAGTCTGCCAAAAACATGGGCTATTTGGCAAGATGTCTTCAAACTATCCCCTGTAGGAGTTCATTTTATACTCTGGAAATAGTTTTAAACAAGGTCTGCTTCCTCATTTTTTCATGGGCTTTCAACGTGCATATCATGGTACTCATCAGAAGATGGAGATATATGGGTCACATGATGAGTCATCTCATAACAATTGAGTAACCTTTAGGAAAAGCTAGCATGTGGAGCCTGAGTTATGATTATATTGTCAAACTATCTCCGAATCCATTAAAACGCACAAGCAGCACACACTCTCTTAACTATTCTGATTCATAAAACAGTACAACAGGCTTACCTTGGGCTCCATGGAAATAAAACTATGGCGACCACGGCTGGACAGAGTCGACCTTTTGATGGTCCGGCTATGGAAGAAGTGATAGTGGTCTTTGAGATCCCCAATCTGTAAAACACAGTACAGTACAGTTAGGAAATACATTTATTCATCCCATAGCCCTTTCTATTTTACCATAACTCATTGGTATTGGTACAATAAAAACTTTTTTTAAGCAACAATGTCAAATGATGATGAGTAACTACTCTGGCATTTTTATTCTAGTAGAGATGTTTGCATTCCACAGATGAAACAGATTTCAGAAATAACTGTATCATAAATACGACATTAGAGTTTATCCAGCTCAGTCAGCTGAAGAAAATGTTGACGTACATTTCTGTGAACCACAAATATGTTACGATGCCATGTTTCATGC
>NW_024666230.1:0-477 GCF_008729295.1 Plectropomus leopardus | reverse complement strand
TTTTATTTATTTATTTAAACAGGGAAGGCCATTGAGAGCAAGTTCTTTTACAAGGATGCCCCGATTACATTATCCTGAAAATGTAATGACATTTGCTCTTGACTTGATTTAAAAAAAAAAAAAAAAGTAGGTAGTGACTTGATCAATAATGTAATAAAAAGTTTTTCCCATTACACCTTACTACATTATTGGGAAATTATCACACAAAGTGATTAAATTTTGCCTTATCTGGAAATAAATCATCAGAGGTGTAAAAAGTCTTAAAAGTGCTAAAAAGATTTAAAGCAGTGGCTCTCACAGTGTTTTGGTCCGCTCCTCCTTAAACTACAAAACTTGTGATTGGACCATGCGATTTTTTTTTTTTATCACATTATTGGTCAAGTTATTACATTGTTGAGTTTTATTACGTTTTCAATCAGATAAAGTGCAGATTTTGTTAAATGTTCAGGGAATGATTACATGAATTGAAGCTACCAG
>NW_024666229.1:0-369 GCF_008729295.1 Plectropomus leopardus | reverse complement strand
TAATTTTAACAAGGTCAAAGGCTACGCTGAAGCAGGTTTCAGACTCGGTGATCGGGGCGGACGCCAGCTTGTTGCAGACCGGATCGCTCGGCTCGTTCACGGTTGCTGTTGAAGTGTGAGTGTCCCCACGAGGACACGAGCTCATGTGGACTGAGTCCCCCCAGCAGGGACCAGATCTAACCGCTGAGACGACGACGTGCTTTGTTTGAGTTGTCGGGACCGTGTGAACTCCAGAGAAGATTTTATCCATTTCTGTGATTTTATTGTGTAATTTATTAAAATAAAACAAAATCAATTCATATTTGTCCATTTTTTCAAGCAGCTAAAACAAAAACTCACCTAACTTTTCCAAAATTATTTCATTCCCAA
>NW_024666228.1:0-301 GCF_008729295.1 Plectropomus leopardus | reverse complement strand
TATATCAAAACATCCATTAACAAACTTTAATGTATCTTGTTTAATACAGCGCTTGAATTGTGCTTGTTTGGGAATTATTACTCAGGATTATGCTGCATAAATTGTATGAGAGTTTGTAAAGGGATATTTTGATATAGTTTTGCTGTTGTAAAATGCAGCCCTCTTCTATTCATCAAGAATATTTGCTGTTTTTGGATTCATCGTCTGCTGGAGGCATGCGAGAAAAACAAGCTTTTTTTTGACGATTATTTTCGCTCTCAGATGTTCTCCCAGCTCTGTCCTGACACCCTCTGGGTCCTGC
>NW_024666227.1:0-576 GCF_008729295.1 Plectropomus leopardus | reverse complement strand
ATTTTTTTCTGTTTTTGGATAATTTTCTAATAATTCACACCTCTTTCTTCAACTTGATTTTTAGGTAATTTTCTTGATACCTTTTATTAATTTCTTACAATTTGCAGGACATTTCTTGCCGAGTCGGTTGTTTTCTTCCCCCCATGTTTTTGAATCTTATTTGCTAAAGATGTCAAAGATTAAAATAGTTCATGAAAGCAGCACAAGAAAAGTTATGTGGATCCAGGTTTGAAAGGGTTAAAGCAGCCTGTATTTTGATATTTTTTGTACTTTTACTCAAGTAAAACTCAGAATGCAGGACTTTTACTTGTAACAGAGTAGCCTGTTTCTACACTGTGATAAAGCTGCTTTAGCTTAGGTAAAACATTTGAGTAGTTCCTCCATCACTGTCTATATTTCAGTCTTTTGAAAATGTTCGAGCTATAATTTAATCCTTCGAAACCTGAGCAAATTGGACTTCATTTCTTTCAAAAAATAAGGCAATGAACAATGTATGAAGAAATTACCAAAAATTTAGCAAGAAAATAATAAAAATTACAAATAATTACCTGCAAATTAGCTTGAAAAGACAGAAAA
>NW_024666226.1:0-347 GCF_008729295.1 Plectropomus leopardus | reverse complement strand
TTTTTTTAAATAAGGAAAATTTCAGAAAACTCTGTTTTTAATAATAGCACTTTTTCAAATAATTTCCTTGTTTATTTTTTATTTTACCCTTTTTGTGCTAATTTTGAGGTCATTTTCTTTCTTTTTTATTTTGCAAAGTTTATTTATAGTGTAATTGTTTATTGACTTCTCCCTTTATTTTTGAAAAAGAATAATTGGCTCAGGGTTTTTTTTTAAATAGGAAAAACTTTCAGAAAACTTTATAGCGATTTTTTCGAGTAATTTCCTTGTTTATTTATTTATTTTATTTGGCGTTTTTCCTTTTTTTTTGCTAATTTTTAATAATTTCTTGTTTTTGTTGAAAAAAA
>NW_024666225.1:0-492 GCF_008729295.1 Plectropomus leopardus | reverse complement strand
AAAAAAATAGCAAGACAGTGGTATTACAGTGGAGAATTACCTAAAATTGAGTAAAAAAAATAGCAAAAAAATATTAAGAAGTTACAAGAAAATTTTCTGAAAATAAGCAAAAATCATAAGACTTAAATTAGTCAAAGGTTATAAGAAAATTTTCTGAAAATAAGCAAAGATCACTGGACATAAATTAGTCAGATGTTATATGAAGATTGTCTAAAAATAAGCAAAACTCATTAGACATTTAATACTCGAAAGTTATCCAAAAATAATCTGAAAATAGGCATTAAAAAAGCAAACAAGAAAATGAGCGAAAGAAAGTGCTATAAAGTGATTACGTAACATAATTTTAAATATAAAATTGGAATTATAAATATAATTTTCGGAACATTTTTCTGGTAATATCTTATATTATTTCGGGGTATTTTTTCTCACATTTTACAGATTTTTTTTTTTTTTTGCCAAGTTGCTCATTATGTTTTTTTATGCTTTGAGGCG
>NW_024666224.1:0-594 GCF_008729295.1 Plectropomus leopardus | reverse complement strand
AAATGCACAACGAGACTTTAATCACAAAACACATGATTTGTATACATCTTTATTTTTTATGTATAGCTGAGACCTGAACCTTTAATTTGCTGCTGACTAGAATATTCTAACATGAAGTATGACAGAGAGTAAAAAGTGCGTCAATCAACCACAGTCTTCACTACTTGATTTCAAATCATATTTAAGACACCAGTACGTAGCCACAGACAGCTGACCTGAGACCAGATCTCAAAGGTTAAACTCACCTCATCATTGAGCACAATATGGCGGATCAGTGCCAGGATCAGCTGCAGGTCAATCTTATCATCATTGTCCAACATCTCCAACGTCTCAATGGTGTTACCTGAGTATCTGTAAAACATGGGACACAGACAATAAAAAAACAAATATTTAACCTTTTTTTCCATGTTTTAACATGGGAACAAACTTCAATGAGATTGCTACACTTCCTCTGCTGCAGCTCAGCAAGGAAGCCCAGGGAGGGGATTATGTATTAAAAAACTGCATTTTAAGTAGATGCCCACTTGATTTGTCGAACTAAAACAGCTAAAACCTCAGTATTAACAGGAGGAATGATTATAGGAAGAACTTTAT
>NW_024666223.1:0-299 GCF_008729295.1 Plectropomus leopardus | reverse complement strand
TAATTTGCGTTGTATACTCTTTGTACCGTGACAATAAAAGGCATTCTATTCTATAAACTAGGGGTAAACAGGTTATCAGAATTTTGGAGATGAGCGCATTGCAAGTAGTTGTAGGTTTTAACTTATACTGTCACAAATCTTTGGTCTAACCTGGGCATTACAGGCCCAAGGATGGCAACCACTAAATAGAAAGCATATCTATGAAAGTCAGTGTTGCATGATTTATCTTACTTTATGTCTAAAGCCGGACCACCAACAATGTGATGAGACAGAACCCCTGCGCAACCTGAAAAGCTATA
>NW_024666222.1:0-381 GCF_008729295.1 Plectropomus leopardus | reverse complement strand
TAATTTGCGTTGTATACTCTTTGTACCGTGACAATAAAAGGCATTCTTTTCTATAAACTGGGGGTAAACAGGTTATCAGAATTTTGGAGATGAGCGCATTGCAAGTAGTTGTAGGTTTTAACTTATACTGTCACAAATCTTTGGTCTAACCTGGGCTTTACAGGCCCAAGGATGGCAACCACTAAATAGGAAGCATATCTATGAAAGTCAATGTTGCATGATTTATCTTACTTTATGTCTAAAGCCGGACCGCCAACAATGTGATGAGACAGAACCCCTGCGCAACCTGAAAAGCTATAGAGCTGCATCTACGAGCTGTATCATCTCCTAATAAAGTGATTCTCTATCATAAAAATTTTTTTAATAACTAATTTTTGCCAA
>NW_024666221.1:0-313 GCF_008729295.1 Plectropomus leopardus | reverse complement strand
TGATAGGGTGATTTTTTTTTTTGTTTGTTCCTTATAGAGCAGTGTAAGTTAGTCTTTTTCCTTCTATTTTTAATATTCAGATTAACCCTTTGAAACCTGGAGCAACATCAGTTTCCTTATGCCAGACTTTTTCATAAACAAGGAAAAAAAAGGCAATGGCTAACTTGGACTTAAATTTCCCACAAATTGCAAGGAATAAGTAACACTTGACAAAGAAAATGACCTGAAAATTTGTTATTAATAAATAGGGAGAATTATTAGAAAACCATAAAAAACTAGGGAAAAATGTCCAGGAAGAAGTATATTTATAATC
>NW_024666220.1:0-2152 GCF_008729295.1 Plectropomus leopardus | reverse complement strand
AAGTTCAAGGATGTGCAAAAAAAGTTATTCCGATATGATCTTCATTGTAACTCAGAGAAACGTAAAAAAAAGACAAGTGTGAAAAGAAAAGTGAGGGGGCGGTGCATCCTGATTATGCCAGCCAATATTCAAACCGGTGTTGAAGCACAAATGAGATCTGCGGCAACCAGAGGAAGCCTATTAAAGCTTTGGTAATAAAAGCCTCGCTGTTCATTAGTGGGCTGACACCAAACTGTCCTTTATTTAAGGTTCTGGCACACATTCTCGCCGCAGTCAACTTCATATACAGACTCCCCACAGCGAGTGAGACAGGCTGAAGGGATGGAGAGATAAAGGGATGCACGGAGGGTTAAATAGAATATTATTCATTTGGGCCATGTTGTGAATAATTTATCTGCAGGTTGAGGAGCAGCTCTGGATCTATAATGAGGCGGACGCCACTGTTTGGAAGACTTTCATCTTCCGCAGTCTAAAGACCCTTTATCCCGGCATCAAAATGGCCAAATAAAAGCTTCAGTATAAGTTTTTCTTTTTGTCTACAAATGCTCCGTCACTCAAAGAGACCCCACAGCACAACTAAGCATCTGGGTGAGACTCAGCTGCATCCGCTTGGTACAGCACAGCTGGATTAGCACTGTATGCTTCAGCAGGAGCGTCACGAGCACTGGCAGCAGCGTCTGAGTGGCAGGAAGAATCAGTCAGGGAATCAGCCTGAGAGACGAGTGCTGAGGCAGAGAGAGGAGCAGCAAAGACAAGCAGGCAGAGAAGCAAGAAAGAGCAAAAGAGAGCGCTCCACTCAGTCTGCAGTGGTTTGATAAGAGTTATTATTTCATTATCTCTCCCTGGGCCTAGTCCTGAGCTGGCGTACACAGGCACATGTACAAACACACACACACACATAACATACATACAGATACACATATACACACAGAGAATAAAACGAGAGGGGGGAGCACAGAAGGAGAGAAAGCAGATTAAGGAAATGTTAATGAGGGGGGGATAAGGAAAACAGGCAACAGAGCGCTTATTACAAGTTAGCATTGAAACTGGAAGTGGTAAATGGACCTGCACTTGCATAACACTTTTCTAGTCTTCTGAACACTCAAAGTACTTTTACACTACGAGTCACATTCACACATTCGCACACACTGTTAGGCCAAGGTTACTTCTGGTGATCTAGAGCTGTAAACTTCTGGTCAGTTGGTTGATATGCTCATGTCCTACTGAATTTTTATTAGTCAGACAATCACTGTTACTTTCATGAGGCAATGTGTCCACCAAAGTCTTTTCCCAGCTTCAAGAACAACAGCTGTATTTTTCCTGTGTGAGGTTTGGTCTATGTGGTATTTGTCCTGCCCCTTCTCCATTGTGATTGGTCAACACATGATGGTGACAAGCGTGTGTTTTACCAAAAATTAAACTTTTCAGCTCTCATTTTGAATTGGAAAATGGCTAAATAATCACAGAAGACATTCGGTTTCAAGTCTCAAAAAGGACACCACAGTTCAGGGCTGGACAACAGAGTTTCTAAAATGGATACATTTGCAAAGAAGCCCTTATTGGAGTGGTATCGCTCTTGCTTGCAATATGTTTTATATGACATTGCGGACCCCAATAGTGTCCTGTATGTCCGACTTTTCCAGTCCTGTTGTATATGTAGTGGTGAGACAACACATGCACACAGCTGAGCTGGGCACTCCCGGCGTTAAAGTGCACAGTTTATTTTGGGATGTTACAGTGGAAATCACATTATTTTCACTCAGGGCATTACACATGCCCAAACGCAGAGTTTACTTGAACTGGGCAACTGTTAATGTTGAGCTCTGTGACAGGAAAGAGAAACGCTTTGGTGAACACACAGTGCTACCTCTTTTATATTGAGCGCAATGTGGCTCTTGCAGCGTGCTTAATGTTTTTAATATTGTATGCAATGTGTGTCTTTTTTAACTTATGCACCAACCAGGAGGGACCATCCTAATTTGGTTTTTTCATGCACAATACAATAGAGGCTTTCTTTTTTGTTTCTAGGTAGAGTGCAGTAAGTACACTGGGGGATTTAGCTCATGTAGAGATAACTTTTAGATTACGTTTACCCCATCAACCAACTGATTGTTTGAAAAGCAGATAGAATTTCAGCCAACCAAATTTTTTT
>NW_024666219.1:0-646 GCF_008729295.1 Plectropomus leopardus | reverse complement strand
CATCATGTTTTGTTCTGTCTTGCATCCTGTCAAAATGAAATTTTTTTCCAAGTGATTATGTACGTTGACCTCATTCCTCAACAAATTAAAAAAAAAGCCCCCTCCATTACTATAACACATTTCAAGTACATTAAAGAGCAGACACCTGTTAGTTTGGCTGTTAAAGGAACACCACAAATCACCATCTGTATGTCCATTAGTCATGATGTGTTAGCTTGAATTGACAAAGTAAACTTTGTGTTTCTCCCATGCCTACACAGAAAACAATCAACATATTTATTTACTGATTGACTGGGGACCATATTTAACAACAGCAAAAATTAACTTATATCAAAATATCTGTCTACAAACTCAGCGTAATCCAAGTCTCATTTATCCAGTTGCGTGCTCAGTACTTCTCCAACACGTGCATTTTCGCTAAAACCGTATTATTTAAAACCACAGACACTAAAAAATAATGGTCATAGCTATCGTGACGTCACCCACTGGTTTCCTGAACGCCCCCGTTTTGAAGTGGAGAGTCAGTTTTAGTCGTTGCGTTGTTACAGGGTGTGTGTGTTACGAAGCACCTCCATTTAACATCATCTAAAGTTTGTATTTGATCATAGAAACATCTATGCTCTTAATCAATGGCCGGGGCCCACTT
>NW_024666218.1:0-246 GCF_008729295.1 Plectropomus leopardus | reverse complement strand
TTGTTAACTGTACCAGTACAAAAATATACAAATAGAAATAATGATACAAGTAGGTATAAACCAGACAGACAAAAATAAAATACAATTTAAAAAAATAATAAAATAAAATAATATAGACACAAATGTGACCACATACAGGGGTTTATGTAATTACTGAGTCTATCTGTAATATACATGTAGTCTACTATGTGCACAACCAGGAATGGGAGGAATAATGGCATCAAAACAATGTATCTGTGCTCTGGG
>NW_024666217.1:0-325 GCF_008729295.1 Plectropomus leopardus | reverse complement strand
GGGAAGGAAACAGAGGGGAGAAACATGCCGGTATCAGAGATACCAGTTGAGCCTCTGTGGCCTTAAGGTGATGTTTGCCAATCAGATTTCAGGGGATTGAATCAGTAGGAGAAGACATACAGGCCACCAAACACTGTGGGGGCGTGCATGCTCAACAGTTATGTCAAGCCATGCTACTAAAATATTTTAACATGGTACTTTGAGGCATTCAGCTGCAGTTTTCCTCTAAAGGCCGTGACACACCAAGCCGACGGTCGGCTTTCTGCCTACATTGGACTGTCGGCAAGCATCTATGGCCCTCATCGTTGCGGTGTGTCCCCCACCA
>NW_024666216.1:0-804 GCF_008729295.1 Plectropomus leopardus | reverse complement strand
CAACAATTATTGTCAGATTTTCACATTTCTGACAGTCCTCGAATACATCATGTGCAAAGATCGCCTCTCTCAAGAAACATGACCAAATCTAAGCTTTGTTATATATCATCCAAATCACTTTATTCTACATATTTCATTTAACATTTCGCCAAAAATACCATAATCTGTCTGTGCTAATCAGATCTAGTGAAAAACATTAAATTCTGCTCTTATGCTCCTAATCTGGGATTTCATTTCAACTTTTATCTTTCCATCATCAAAACTTTTAAATCCTATAACGGCCGCCTCGTCGAGTTGCCGACAGTACTCTGGCCGCTGCTGCCGATAAGTTTATTGTGAAGGTGATGCATTTTTCCCCAGTCCCCCAGATTTAAGATTTAAAAAAACAAAAACGAAATCAAACCCCAGTGAACCCCCCATCCTCTGATAAATTACAAACAGCCCCTCACTAAATCAAGCTTCAGAAACAGATAAACATACAGATGTTAAAATGCGACAGTAAAAAAGCGGAACATACACTCTGCCAGGCTGCCCATCAGAGGAAAACCAGTACCATCTCTGGAATACCTGCAGAAACAAGAGACAGCATGAGTTAAATATATAACAAAAAAAACACTGTAAATCAAAAAGCTCAAAGGCTACTTGCTTAAAACCTATAACTAGAACTTACAATAATTATATTTAAAATATATAATAAGAAAAGGAAGAAAAAAGACGCTCTCCCTCCACCTAAATCCTGTTAACTATTACAACCAAAAACCCATTATGGCATCATTGCAGACTCAAAAAAAGCCGCCTTGAGTG
>NW_024666215.1:0-248 GCF_008729295.1 Plectropomus leopardus | reverse complement strand
TCCACCATAGGATATGGATGATGCACAAATTGAAAAAAAAAAAAAAACTGGAAAAAAAAACAGGAGCCCATAACAAATTAAATTGACCGCTGTCTCAACCATAAAAGAAAAAAAAAATCAGAATGTCAAAATAGGGAATTATAAAAATCATAAAAAATGCAACCTTAAGTGTGAGGCTGCAAGTTAAGATTATTTTTATTGTCTAGTGATCTGACACCTAGTTTCTGGATTAATCCATTAATTGCTTC
>NW_024666214.1:0-436 GCF_008729295.1 Plectropomus leopardus | reverse complement strand
TTATTTGCTAATATATATATGCTAATAAAAGGCAGTAAAGTAAACATTTGTACACCATGCACCTCTCTGCAGCTGACTTCACTATAGTTAAGATAAACAGTACATGCACAAAATAAAAAGTAGAGTTTATAGAAACAAAGACAGGTCTAAGCACATTTTTTAGGGCCACCAGGGTGTCCTTAGACAAAAGGGACACAGTCACCTCAGACAGTGCTTCAAACACTCTCTCAGTCATTTTTTCCTTAATACTATTGCAGATTTTTGGCAAAATTCATATAGATCAATATAAATTTGTATTAGGTGGCCTGTACAGGGAACAGGCTGACACTGAAAGAAATGATTTAAATCCATACAACAAAACCACAATAAAACTATTACAATCTCTACAGTTGTCCTCAAAGGGGTCACTCAGCACTAAACACACACACACACACAC
>NW_024666213.1:0-410 GCF_008729295.1 Plectropomus leopardus | reverse complement strand
TTATTTGCTAATATATATATGCTAATAAAAGGCAGTAAAGTAAACATCTGTACACCACCTCTCTGCAGCTGACTTCACTATAGTTAAGATAAACAGTACATGCACAAAATAAAAAGCAGAGTTTATAGAAACAAAGACAGGTCTAAGCACATTTTTTAGGGCCACCAGGGTGTCCTTAGACAAAAGGGAGACAGTCACCTCAATTGTCACCTTTCAGTCAGTTAGGGTGACTTGGTAGGACATGTCTTCTACTCCATCTCTGCATAATATGCCTCTTTTGTCTTTTGCAATAGAGAACAGACAGTGCTTCAAACACTCTCTCAGTCATTTTTTCCTTAATACTATTGCAGATTTTTGGCAAAATTCATATAGATCAATATAAATTTGTATTAGGTGGCCTGTACAGGGAA
>NW_024666212.1:0-624 GCF_008729295.1 Plectropomus leopardus | reverse complement strand
TCATATGCTTACTTATTATTATATTATCCTTGAGCCTCTCTGAGGGTCACGATGTGTTCAAGGACCACAACAACAATTACTGTTTTTACAGTTTCTGTCTGAGAAATGGGCTCATTGTGGTGATTTTTATTTTTGGCGGGCCTGCAGGTTTAAAAAAAAAGAAATCAGTAAAAATATTACAGGGAGAAAAGAATCACCACAACGTGTAAAGAAAAAATAAGATTTTTCAAAAATCACCTAATATGTTAAAAGAAATTAGTTGCCAAAATTTTGAAATTAAAACAAAATATGCAGCTGTTTTTCAAATGAAAAAAGAGTCAAAAGTTTTAAAACATCAACATATTTTAAAGGGAAACAGCCTCAATTTTAAAGACAAAAAGCACCGAAAGTCTCCGTGAGTCAAAGCCAAAATTTTAAAGGTAAAAATGGGCAAAAAATCCTGGTTCCTGGAGGTCCTGGTTTTGTTCAGGGGTGTTTCTGAGATTTAAGGACCTCTGTGGGGGCAGAGAGCAGAGACTAGAGACCAGAGACTAGAGACCAGAGACTAGAGACCAGAAACTAGAGAGCAGAGACTAGACCAGAGACTAGAGACCAGAAACTAGAGAGCAGAGACTAGAGACCAGA
>NW_024666211.1:0-238 GCF_008729295.1 Plectropomus leopardus | reverse complement strand
ATTCTTTGTTTGTTTACTCTTTTATATTTTTGACTCTTTGTTTGTTTATTCTTTGTTTGTTTTCTCTTGGTTTATGTATTCATTTACTCTTTGTTTATTTGTTTACCCTTTGTCCGGTTTAAACATTTATCATTGTAGTGCTCACTGGCTCCGTTGGTAGAGCGGGTGCCCCATGTACAGAGGCTGTGTCCTCACTGCAGCGACTGCAGGTTTGATTCCAGCTTCGGCTCTTTCCTGC
>NW_024666210.1:0-307 GCF_008729295.1 Plectropomus leopardus | reverse complement strand
GTCACTTGTATTCCCGCTAAAATACTCACATGATTATCACAACTGCTCGTTTTGCCAATGCCATCTGTCAAAGACCTCTCACAGTAAGTGACAGGTATAATGATGCGGTAAGAGCAAGAACCAATTACAGACCTCAAGGTAGGAAAGTCATTTCAGCACCTTTTCTCCAATTTGAAGGGCATTTTGCCTCTATGACTCAAGAAATCAGAGTTATTTGAAATAGTTGTTGTTTGTATTTGGGGAAAAAAAAGTTTTCCTGCTAGGATGACTTTATAGTTGGATTTATTTTAAAGAATTAAAAATAAAA
>NW_024666209.1:0-3281 GCF_008729295.1 Plectropomus leopardus | reverse complement strand
CGTGCTGAACAAAACACTTAGGTATCATAAACGTTTCTTTGCCACAGAGCTTATTTTCTACAATGATCGAAAACCCTATGGAATATCACATAGGCTTTTTGACAAGGGAACCAGGGAAGCATTAGCTTCAGGGTTGGTCAAAGAAAAACGTCATCCCTGGGGAACTCTATATCCCCAAATCATTACCACAAACAGGCAAATGCTTATGAGGAGTACAAGCAGGTTTTATAAAACTGAAAAACACGTTACAGCAGCATCAAACTGATAAAAATTTGCAATAAGTCATGTCATTTGATGAGTTTCAAATCATTCTCCATAAACATCAGTGCTGCACTGATACAAGAGGGAGGGGGCTGATGATGGGTATGTCAAAGTTCACATTAGCAAACCAGAGTGTGCTGTTATCGCTCCCATGGGAGCGGCTTTCAGCTGACCCCCAAACCAGGAAGTGAAGTAAAACTCTTGTCTATGAGGTGTCAAAGTCCAATGAACGCTCCATATTGAGATGGAAATTAGGGCGAGTGATGGGGGTTTGGGGCGACACTGCACTCCACAGGGGAATTCCTATGGGGGGGTGGTATGGAAAAGGGAGGGGGGGGGGTGCCATACTCAACTCCTTATTATCCGCTCAAAGAGAGGGGATAAACGAGGCCATTAAGGCCTGCTCTCTGGGGAGTATAGTGGGTGGGCGGGCTGGATAAGGCGAGGAGGAAGGAGGAGGGGGGTTCAATAGCTGTTGACTAGGCTACCCCACAACAACCTGTCAGAATGCCCCCCTCTGTTCCACGCTGTCTTTACGTCGAACGCTGGCAAGTGCAGGCTTGAACTGCCCACGTATTTCGGTCACGATACTCTAAAGTATGTGTGAGGTCCATGTATGTTTGCCCTATTTCTGTTGCCCACAAAGCACACAGGATTTCTCTTTAAACACTGTCAAAACACATTTTAAAAGACCAATTAAAGCCCTCCTCCTGGACCTGATCAGACTGCTGTTGACTGATAAAATAACACAATGTTAAGCGAGATAGACACAAGTGTTTCACTTTTCTGTGTGTTTTCTACAGCTATGGTTGAGTTTTATTTTAGACTTTGCTGAGCATTGGCCCCTATTTGGCTTTAAGTGTCAAATATACTGAAAACTGTAGGAGCCTACACTGTAGAGGCATGCGTATGTTTAGATATTTAAAAAATGCAAGCTGTAAAATATTGGCTCAGACTTTTCTAATGAATTATGGCATGCTTACTTTAACATTCTCTCTTGTAGTGGTGCTTCACCACAAGAGACACAGAGGCAGAAGAACACTGAGTAATATACTGACAAAACACACGGGAGCATCTAAAGAATTCATCCTTACTGTAAGCAGAGCTCAACAGTGCTGATTTCTGGCAGCTGTGGGCCTAGTTATGAGCAGAGTTGTGAAGAAAAAGTGCAACACTGTCTTTTGTCAAGTTTTTAAATTAAAAAGTCAGTTATGTGCAAAGTAAAACAGGAGCAGTCAGGAGAGGTCTTTGAGTCAAACTGTCACAAATAAAGTGTTTAAAATGACCAAGCAAAGAATCTGTTTGAATGTGGACCTTTTGATGCCAATTCCAAGACCACAAACCAAACAGCACTGGCTGTCTCACTAGTGTGTCAAAAGGACCAGGCACATGAGACTGCTGTGGCTGTGAGGCTGTTGATAGTGAGCTGCCTGTGGCTGCAGCCCGCAAACTAACTGAACATGATCCTCTGAAACACAGTGAGGAGGCACCTGTTGTGCCATCCTGTTCTGGGTCTTTTTTATTTGTTCCCTGCAGCTTCTCTCCCCTTGTCTGAGAGATACAGGAAGAAGGACGGAGTGAGGAAAGGTTCATGGCTCAGGTTTGGACTTTGGACCATCAACGGGTGACTTAGTGTCGTTAATGGTGAGGGAATAACAACCACAACCGACTTTAAAGAGTTGTCAAAGACAAGAAACGACAGACACACACACATCAGGCAACTTTTGATGAAGCAGTAGGCGACATACCTGTCCCATGTTCCTATAGCCATATTTATCCGCTATCCACTCGGCCACATCGGGTCCACCGGCTATCCTGACTGCCCAGTGGTTGGTGTAAATCCGAGCATTGCACGGCGAGGACGCAAAGCTGAGGCTGAGCGCCAGGACGCATAGTAAGCTTCTTCTCCAAGCGGCGTTGCGGACCATCTTCCCCCACTTTTAACCCGACTCTTCTCCTCCTCCTCCTCCTCAGCCGACCAGGCAAACAACCAAACTTCTCTCCTCGCCGAGCAAGACTCTCATAGAAACACAACTATCCGGGCAAAAACACTTAAAGAGAGAGAAAGAGAGGGAGAGAGGGGGGGAGGAACGGAGCCCCGAGGAGGAAAAAAATATACCTTATCCTCAGACCTCTGCTTTCCACATGGGAGAGTTGGAAGTTTGCGTTTCGTGTGCCCTCTCTCTGTCCCTCTCTCTCTCTTTTTTCCGGAGGAGGAGGAAGTGTACGTGTCTGCGCGCCGTGCGTCTTTGCGCGCGAGTTCGTGTACGCGTGTGTGCGCGCGGAGCTCCTCAAAGCTGATTTCTCTTCTCCACGAGCAACTCGGATGTTGGTCGTTCAGCTCATCGGGCTTTCATGTGGCGAAATGGCTACAGCGCCTCCCCACAAATAACTAGCTGACACTCTGGAGAGTAGAAACAACTAAAGCCGCGGGGTTTCCCTGCCGAGCTCCGCTGGGTCTTAAAGACACTCCAGTTGGATCCACCGCTGACCGCCCGTCCACCAGACACTGCACAGGGGGGTCAAACTCGGGGCCAGGGAGCCACCTGGGGGCCAGCTTCAAGGGCTTTCCTCAAGAGGTAAAATAAAGAATAATTTACTCAAAACCAAACTGTTTGGAAGTGATCCCAGTTACACAATATTAAAGAATGATTCTGTGTTTTGATTGACACAATTGAATTTTTAAAAAAGATACACTGTGCAGAGTTTAAATTTGTGTGTTACTTCATAGCAAGAAGACATTACAAAAAAATCTGTAAATCAGACTGAAAGATTTCTTATAAATGCATACAGAGAGAGACTATCTTTGATGACTATCTTGTGAAATAAACATGTTTCCTCAAGTCTGTAGAATTTGATGTGTAGACCAGGACACCTCTGCAGCACAACAATATTTCATTTAAAATTGTACTTGGAGACACATTTCACATCAATTAGTGTGCCTCTGCAATATGAAGATTGCAGCAGACCATATTCAATATTGCGATTACGATAAAATTTTGATAAATTGTTCAGCCCCA
>NW_024666208.1:0-304 GCF_008729295.1 Plectropomus leopardus | reverse complement strand
AGATCCACGAGAGGACGCACACCGGGGAGAGGCCGTTCGCCTGCGCCATCTGCGGACGAGCTTTTACTACCAAAGGAAATCTAAAGGTTTGTTTCACCCAAAAAAAGAAAGGAGACTGGCTTGCTCAGTGGGCCGAGTAGGTAGCAGTAAGACAACGGGCGCTTTTCATTACGCTAATTTATGCTTCCTCCCTTCCTACTTCCTCCAATGAGGAGGTGTGGATGGAGGAGAGAGGAGCCCAGAGAGAGGATGCACCTGTGTATCCTACACGGAGTCTTTTTTATAAGTGGCGAGACTACGGGTC
>NW_024666207.1:0-310 GCF_008729295.1 Plectropomus leopardus | reverse complement strand
ATGGAAGATGAGATTTGTGATTAAGTCTGCAAATTATCCCTTAATATTCCAGATTTTCGCTGCTAAATTTATACAATGTTTATTTCAACACGACAGTAGCCAGCATGTCATGTGGGTTTTAGCCCGAAATATAAATACTGTAAACAGAAAAACAAAAAAATATTGAAAAAAGATGTTTAGATGTGCTGGAAACTTTGCATTTACCCAGAAAAAAATGTGGATCTTTTTTCAATATTTTTCAAATATTTTTTAATTTCCCAGTTTTTTTTTTTGAGGACTTTGAAGTCAGATGTAAGAATAATACAGTTTA
>NW_024666206.1:0-715 GCF_008729295.1 Plectropomus leopardus | reverse complement strand
GCAGCTAAAGACACACGGAGACGTTAGGGACCGTCGTCTATCAGTGAAGAATCGGACACGGTCCCTGAGTGGACACGAAGTGGGACGTGTTGTCTCAGCAGTGAGATCTGGTTCAGACCACAGAGGGTTAAATACGTCCGAGCTGTGATGTCACTGCCCGTCCAGCAGAGGTCACTCTGACCTCAGATCAGCTCCTCGGTCACATCAGCTGTTCGTTTTACAGCTTTATCAACAAATATATTCAAAATAATTCAGACAAACAAGAACACAAACGGACACGAGAGCACAAAAATAAATCCTACACAGAAGATACTAAATAATAATAAGTAAACATAACATCAATACATTAACCGATAAAAATATTTTTAAAATTATTTAAAAATAGGGACACAAACATGCCACTTTTCTTTAATATCACCACAACTTTTTAAAGAGAAAAATCACCATTTTTTGTTCTTTAAGTATCAGCAAATACAATTTAATATAATTTAAAAAATGCATTTTTAAAATAAAAAAGATAATTTTAAAAAGTGCCCAAAAATTTAAATTTAAAAAAAGCCAAAAATTATAAATACAAAACAAGCCAGAATGTTTTCTTTAAAATTAACCTTTAAAAATGAAAATTAAAAAAAAGAAAATAATAAGTTGACAACTTTTTTTTTTTTTTAAAATTGCCAAAATATTAAATAAGATCCCTTTTTTAAATAAAAACGTC
>NW_024666205.1:0-204 GCF_008729295.1 Plectropomus leopardus | reverse complement strand
GTGTATGTTTGTATCGTCTGTGTTTGTTTGTGTTTATGTTTGTGTTTATGTTTTTGTCTGCGGGTGTATGTTTGTATCGTCTGTGTTTGTGTTTATGTTTTTGTCTGCGGGTGTATGTTTGTATCGTCTGTGTTTGTGTTTATGTTTTTGTCTGCGGGTGTATGTTTGTATCGTCTGTGTTTGTGTTTATGTTTGTGTTTATGT
>NW_024666204.1:0-376 GCF_008729295.1 Plectropomus leopardus | reverse complement strand
ATTCGGGACATTTTAACTGATTTTTAACAGCTTTTTTAAAGAATGAACGGGTGTTCTGTTGCTGACCTGTGGGTTCGCGGCCTGGTCCATAATTTTGAGCAGCAGAGCTTGGTCCTGGTCCCGGACTTGGTCCTTGGCGTCTCCTAACCGATCGATGAGGCTCGGCAGAACTGAGCCGACACAGAGAACAGAAACAAAAAGTTAGTGACGGACTGGAGACGTCCTCTGTGAGAAAGATTCATACTTTTCACAATTATAAAATCACAGAATATTGCTACATCAGCAGAATTGTTGACTTAAAGCTTGTTGGGTTATTACTTACATTTTATTATTATTTGGTTTTAATTTTTGTAACCAATAAGTAAATATTTATATT
>NW_024666203.1:0-679 GCF_008729295.1 Plectropomus leopardus | reverse complement strand
CAGGCAGAGAGTGTACACCTACAGAATACCAGGATATTTGCAAGGTCTTTAAAAAATTTGAAAAAAAAACTCGTTAGCCCCTCCAACATATTGCAGTTGCAACATATATGCAGATTCTATGAATCAGAGTGAATTCTGCATGACCTTGCATTTTTTTTCCAATCACTGCAACTTTATTGCAAATTTGAACAATCATTGTAGTTTCCTTTTAGTCTCACCAATCACAGCAGCTCCTCATGCAGTGTCACCAAACTTACTGCCTTGTTTCTGGTTGTGAAGATGCAGACATGAGCAGATGGTTCAAAGTTACCAACAAAAATTACTGCTAAAGACTGTGCAGTCTAATTCCCTGATGTTCTGCAAGAAAGCGATCTGAAATGATTTTTTTGAGCATTGTGGTGGAACACAAATGAAAGTCAGCATTTACACACTGTTCTAAAATACACCTGGAGGTCTCCATGACAGAGGCTGTTGCATCCACATCTTTTGCACATGCTGAAAGAATCGATGTGAGTTAGATTAAATATGCAGGTTGGTGGTCAGGGTAGTGTAGTACAAATTGCAAACTCAGAGCTGTGCAATTTTATCCTCACTGGAACAAGTTGCCTTTGATTTTGTAATGAATTACACACATACAAATTGCAATTACTTTTGCAATTTTTCACTTGCACCCACAGTG
>NW_024666202.1:0-307 GCF_008729295.1 Plectropomus leopardus | reverse complement strand
TTTTTGCAATTTGTGGGACATTTTGTTAGTCAGTCGCTTTCACTGTATTTTTTTGTTTATGAAAGAAATTGCACCAGTTTGCGCGGGGCACAAAGTGTTTGTTAAAGGCATCTGAAAATGAAATTCATGTTGCTCATGCAAATTGACTTTATTTCTTTCAGAAATATTGGAAGAAGTCGATGAGGAACAAAAACAGAAATGACCCAAAATTAGCAAAAACTGAAGTGAAAAGTACAAGAAAATGATCTGCAAATTAATTTAAAAAAATAGAGAAAATGCTCAAAAATATAATTAAAAAAATTAAACA
>NW_024666201.1:0-267 GCF_008729295.1 Plectropomus leopardus | reverse complement strand
TTAGTGGCGTCATGACAAAAACCTGGCAAAAAAAGTTACGATTCTGAAAATTAATGAATATTTGGTATTAATGATTAGGACTGGTGTTGGTTAAAAAAATAAACTCAATGAAAGCAGAAAATATAATATACGAATATATAATATCTATTGATTTTGAAAGGCACATTTTTTGTACAGTGGTACATGAGCTTGTTTAATCTTAAAGCGGCCCTTAGGGTTGAAACATCTCAGTTTTAGTGACCTAAAATTCTGTTTGCGTGTCAAAAA
>NW_024666200.1:0-301 GCF_008729295.1 Plectropomus leopardus | reverse complement strand
TCATTTTTGTGGATGTTTTTTCATCTAACACATTAGTGGCGTCATGACAAAAACCTGGCAAAAAAAGAGTTACGATTCTGAAAATTAATGAATATTTGGTATTAATGATTAGGACTGGTGTTGGTTAAAAAAATAAACTCAATGAAAGCAGAAAATATAATATACGAATATATAATATCTTTTGATTTTGAAAGGCACATTTTTTGTACAGTGGTACATGAGCTTGTTTAATCTTAAAGCGGCCCTAAGGGTTAAAACATCTCAGTTTTAGTGACCTAAAATTCTGTTTGCGTGTCAAAAA
>NW_024666199.1:0-312 GCF_008729295.1 Plectropomus leopardus | reverse complement strand
TCTCCAAGAAGTTGACTTTAGAGAGTTTTCTCCAAAACCAAATTATATTCATTTTTTAACATTTGTGGCAATTTTGCTTTAAAATATTGCAGATGATGCATGAGAGGAATCCCTTAAAACTGGACACAAATGACCCAAACGTCCTGTGCTGAGAGAATTTAAGTGGAAGGTAAAAATGAGGTATTTTAAATCTCCGTTAATAACTTAATATATTTATAATATAATAACGTATGTGAGCTGTGCTGGAGGGGCTGGTGACCACTCACATACTGTGGGGACGCCCCAAAATACTACTACTACTACTGTTAATAC
>NW_024666198.1:0-1048 GCF_008729295.1 Plectropomus leopardus | reverse complement strand
CACAGACAATTTATTGATCCTCTTGCTGAAGATTTAAGTTTTCAGCAGACATACCAAGGGATGTTAAGATTAAAAACATTTTTTACCAGTGTTACTCTGGCTAGTAGAGTGACTGCATGGAGCTCTTTGCTCATTTTTTTTTTCTACAATGTGAAATACATGTGAAGAGGTTCGCCTACACGGCCTACACATATGAAAATTGCCCTTGTGCTTTTGTGCTGGAGAGAAGCCGCAGAGCATGTTGCAAGTAAATTCTAGTGGATTTAATACATTTGGCACCTTAGGCCAAGATTAAACCAAGCAGCAGTGAAATAGGAAGTGACAAATAGTGCCTGTACTGAAGAGCTGCCTATTGTTTATCGGCTGTACGTTGTGGGGGTGTTCGTGCTGGCACTTTTCTGTACTGTATGATGTTACATGTGAGCTGTGCATATGCAATGTATCACTCTGTGTCATCTCTGCATGTTTATGTATGTAAAGAGAGGGAAATAGGAGGTAACAAGATAAGGAGAGAGAGAGTGAAAGAGAGAAGGGGAAATAAAGAGTCTGACATTACAGATTTGCATCAAACCTTTTTTTTTTTTTTTTTTCAGGAGCAGCAGTGTATAAAGATCCTAGGGCGCTGTTCACAGAGAGGCGCTAGTAAATAGGAAGACAATGCTGCAGCTTTTTTGCTGAGACGGGGAGATGGAGCAGCGGCGAGACAAGTCTCATCACAGAGTAGGAGGGTGTGCAGCTTTGGTAGCTGGGACACCACTGCAATGATTCGTCAACTGTTGCAGTTAGCTGATCTGTGCTGTGGTGCTTCAAAAGTTCAATATATCTCCACACTCTGCAGAAAAAAAAAAGAATCACACCAGCTGTGGTGCTGCATCTGGCCGGCCTACACGCACAAACAAACACATATTTCTTGGTGAAGTAGCGGTATGGTTGAGCTGAGTGGTGATCAGACCTGAGGGCCGAGGCGGCAGTTACGGGACACTGCTTCTACACTGCTGTGCACTCTGCGCTCAACACTTGGTGGAAAAAGAGATTTTTTTTTTTTTTT
>NW_024666197.1:0-242 GCF_008729295.1 Plectropomus leopardus | reverse complement strand
GTTAACACAAAAAACAAGAAAACACTCAAAAAAACTGCTAAAAAAAATCTAGATTTTTTTCCTGTAACATAAATTAAAATCAATAATCATAAGAATTATAAATATTCTTTTCTGGACATTTTCCCGTACTGTTTTATAATATCTAATAAACTCCCCCCAGCTAATTTTCAGGATGTTTTTTGTTGCCTTTCACTATTTTTTTTTTGCAGTTTGCATTTCTTGCAAAATTGCTCATTATATTT
>NW_024666196.1:0-216 GCF_008729295.1 Plectropomus leopardus | reverse complement strand
GAGCTGAGCACATACACACACACTTACTGTACACTGGGGAAAAAAAAACAAAACTCTACTGTACACTGAAGAAAACTAACAAACCACAAAACAAAAACTCAACTGTACACTGAAGAAAACTAACAAACCACAAAACTCTACTGTACACTGAAGAAAACAACAAACCACAAAACAAAAACTCAACTGTACACTGAAGAAAACAAACAAACCACAAAA
>NW_024666195.1:0-385 GCF_008729295.1 Plectropomus leopardus | reverse complement strand
GAGCTGAGCACATACACACACACTTACTGTACACTGGGGAAAAAAAACAAAAACTCTACTGTACACTGAAGAAAACTAACAAACCACAAAACAAAAACTCAACTGTACACCAAAGAAAACAAACAAACCACGAAACAAAAACTCAACTGTACACTGAAGAAAACTAACAAACCACAAAACAAAAACTCAACTGTACACTGAAGAAAACAAACAAACCACAAAACAAAAACTCAACTGTACACTGAAGAAAACAAACAAACCACAAAACTCTACTGTACACTGAAGAAAACAACAAACCACAAAACTCTACTGTACACTGAAGAAAACTAACAAACCACAAAACTCAACTGTACACTGAAGAAAACAACAAACCACAAAACAAAAA
>NW_024666193.1:0-472 GCF_008729295.1 Plectropomus leopardus | reverse complement strand
ACAGCAAGCATTGACCCAAAGTGATTTTCAAAGGAAGCAGATAAGTCAGGATCTACATGATTTAAAAAAGATAAAGGTGTATAAAAGGCAATAGTACATAATAAAATACAATAAAACAATTATAAAGAGAAAGAAATACTAGAAATATAATAAAACCAAAAACTTGCATTATAAAAGTCAAAGTTGTAGTAGAAGTAATAACAAGGGACGTTAGAAGTGAAGCCAATGAGGGCCAACAATTGGCCCTGAACCAAAGTCAGAATTAACACCCATTAAGCACTGACTGTCTGAAAAATGCTTTTTGTAAATCAATTTTCAATCAGTTCAACTTTATGTAAGAAGCATAAGCCTGTTTAGGATAAAAATAAAATAAAATAAATAACAGGAGGTTTTTATAACAGTTATTAAAACACATATAGACATTTGTTCCAGTGTTTCCAAAAACAAGGTGTCCCTTGTGTAACTCTTTTCT
>NW_024666192.1:0-624 GCF_008729295.1 Plectropomus leopardus | reverse complement strand
CAGTCATTTTGTTTGTGTTAATGTGTGACTTTGACGTTTAAATGGAAAAGTTCAGATTCACCAAAGTCACACAATCACACAAACTAAACTGACTGATCAAAGCAGCGGTCGACCAGCAGCTCCTTTGTTCAGCGAGCAAAAAAGTTTTTGTCAATGAAGTCTGGTTGCTTTGGTGAGAGCATAGATCAGGGATCTAAAGCTGTTTAAATGCAGGGACAGGCTGTCAGAAATGAAGGTAATGCAGTGAAAATACTCTCAGTATAGCATCTAAAAAGATTTGAAACTAAGAGAACTAGTCTCTCTGCCTGATTTTAAGGCTCTCATAATTACAAGGGTGAATTAGTTTGTACTTGTGCATAGGTGTTTTTAATATTTCTACATAGTACTGTACATATTTTATGTTTTTATTGTTTTCTTATGCTGCTGTCTTGGCCAGGTCTCCCTTGAAAAATAGATTGTTGATCTCAACAGGACTTACCTGATTTAGTATGGGTTAAATAACATAAAATAAAACTTTAAGTGATATTGATTTTTTTAGTTGGCTAAAATACGTTGCTGACCCCAATCCACAGAAGTACACTGCTTAGCTTCCGTTTCGGATACCAGTCTCTTTACCTTAGGAGC
>NW_024666191.1:0-381 GCF_008729295.1 Plectropomus leopardus | reverse complement strand
GATAAAAAATTTGAATTGCATGGAATTTGGAAAGTGGAATTTCCCCCCCAGGAATTATGCAAAGATGTACACAGACATCCCCGGACAGAGACCAGTCTTGTTGGCATGCTTCTTGGAGTATGGAGGTTCAGTGTTTAAGATTTAAGAGGCTGTTTTGTTAAATAATATTCATAACAATGTTTTCATTAATGTATAGCCACCTGAAGCTTAGAATTGTTGTGTTTCCTTTGAACCAGCAGCTACATAGAGGGCGGGTCTTCATTCAGGGAGTTTGCCATGTTCAACAGCAGCCTAAAACGGACAAACAAAATACTGGCTCTAGATGGGACCTTAAGTAGTTCCCCTACATGTTTGGCACACAGGATAAGTTTCAGTTGGTTT
>NW_024666190.1:0-418 GCF_008729295.1 Plectropomus leopardus | reverse complement strand
TTATAGGTTGTTTTTTCCCTTTAGCTCACTTGAAGAAAAAAGAAAAATAAATAAATAAAAAAGTAAAAGTTCCTCCAATGTTTCCTTGCACTTTTTAATTAATTAATTGTATCGGCTATCATTAAAATCAAATGCCGAAACAGACAATCTGCAAAACACCAAATATTGGCCCTGACAATCTGTCAACTCCTAATAAAATACATTAAAAATGTAAGATATTCAAGCAGGTTAACAAGACTCAAGTTCTCCATGGCATCCAACAGCAACTCAGGGTTTTAAGGACTTTGCATCTGAGGGATTCAAGGACTTTAAGGACTTTTTTACTTATTTTAGGCTTTACAAAAGCTCACGATTAAAAATTGAGAACAGCCTGAATGTGTGCACCAGGGATGAGCATTTTAAGTAATCTTCAAATTCT
>NW_024666189.1:0-381 GCF_008729295.1 Plectropomus leopardus | reverse complement strand
AAAAAAAAAAAAAAAAAAACCAGCAAAAGCTACAGACATCCACTTACGATGTTGTTGGTGAGACAATCTTGACATTATACAGAGGACAGGGTCACGCAGGTTTATTGTCCACATTAAATCCCCGGTGCAGACTGATTGGAAAGTGCGTCCTCAGGTGAGAACACCTGTACTCCTGCACCCTGCTTGACTTTATCAGCCTGCGCCTGCAGTACACGGGTCCTGTCACAAACCATTAAAGCCTCCCGGTCTGTGCGGTTCACTCACCGTTGATGGGATTAACGGTAAAAGTTGAGAGCTGAGCACGTTGCAGAGTGACGTGCCAGCGCACCTGATCCGCCCGGCGGCGTGTAATGCTCTGCAGACACGGGGGGGCGGGACCGG
>NW_024666188.1:0-472 GCF_008729295.1 Plectropomus leopardus | reverse complement strand
TTCCCTTTAGCCTCTGTAATAGACACTCAGTCTTTCATTTAAAAGCCGTCGTCATTTTGCTTTTTGCCTTTCTTTATTTCATTTTGTTTTCATACAGCATTGCATTCGTGTCCACGGACGTCCACAGTGTGTGTATCAAACTGTATAAAAAAGTCTATATTTGTTAAATATTGGTCAGGATGTGTGACTAAAATCCGAAACATCAACCTCAGGGGATCCCAAATGTCACTAGAGTTCATCCTCGGGCAACCATGAATATCAGCACAATTTTTTTTGTCATTCAAATCTGTTTTTTTTTTAAATAAAATATGCTGACTTTCAGACTTTAGAAAAAAAAACTTTACATTTGTAAAAAAAAACAAACAAACAAACAAATTATATGGATATAAAAGGATCCACTGTCAGAAAAAGGGTAAAAAGAAAATAAATTTAATTAAATAATTAAATAAATTGAAACCAAATTAGACAAACT
>NW_024666187.1:0-1339 GCF_008729295.1 Plectropomus leopardus | reverse complement strand
GGGTTAACTTTGGACTGATGAACTCAACATTTTAAAGAAAAATATAGAACATTTTACTCTACTGCATTTCTCAGACAGATATTACTTTTTCGGTAAAGACTACATTTATGACAAGAACATAAAATATATTGATGTCTATAGAAATTTAGTTGTAAATTGTTTCAAATTAGAAGGGTCTGATAGCGACAAATACCCTTTTTTTGCAATATTAACAAAAGTGAAAAATTATTTGTGTGTCTGCCCAGTGATTCAGATTGACCCCAAGATTTAATGGGTTCTTCCTTGGCCCTATGATGCATCCCTCCACCAAGTTTAATGAAAATCTTGCCAGTTGTTTTTCCATAATCCTGCTGACAGACAGAAAATCCAAATCCAAAACATTACCTCCTTGGGAGAGATACTTGGTAGCTTCCTACTGTATATATGTAACACTTAGAGACCTTGGTCCTTGATATGAGCTTATAGCTGAGCACAAAGACTGGGAAGCCAGGACAACCTCACAGTGACAACAGTGACTTGAATACAGGTTCTGATATAGTGTATTTTACATGTAATGAAGTACATGTGGTGCTGATACCTCTATTTATAGCTGCATCAATCAAATTTTGGCCACCAGGGGGCAAACAAACAACAGAACAAGGGACCAGATAAAAAAGTTACTACTATATCACAGACTCAACGTAAGGTTACGCTCAAGGCAAACGTCTTCGAATACATGTCCAACCATGTCTGAATGTAAAATTTTTCATTCTGTACTCTTGCAGGTGGTGAAAAAAACCCTGTCATCATAGAGAGGGGTGAGACGCAATTATTGCTCAAACTGGGATAACAGCTCAAGGTTTCAGACAGTCTTTTCTCTAAGGTATTCATATTGTTGCACTTATCTGTAAAAATGAAAGTGACAGAAATAGTTGTGTGAAGGATGAAACAAAGAGACCTTGAGATACAAGTTTCAGTGCCGCCTACTTTCTTACCTCCACACACCTGGCCAGTTGTCTGTACCTGTCAGTTGAGACACCAGAGGCAATTCAAACGCAGCATACAGTCGCCTTCAGGCCATGTTCATGTTGACATAAGCACTGCATCAGATGATACTGCAAATACAGCAAAAACACAGTTTTAGATGAATACAAGGCTTGTAGTTCTCGGCTGCTGTAACTGATCAACGCTTAGATTGTTTACATAAACACTCACAGGCTACATGTAGTCTATGTAATGTCCTCACACTGTAAACACAACCATATGAAATGAAACAATGATACAAACATGAAACTGGCTGCCCATCCAATAACCAGTGATGGAAAGTCATTAAGTACAGTTTTGTGGTGCCTGAAATTTC
>NW_024666186.1:0-2654 GCF_008729295.1 Plectropomus leopardus | reverse complement strand
AGTTGTTTTTGAGAAATGTCAAATTTTGACATTTTTGCCTTACTATAGCCTTGCATTTGTGGTCATTTTTAGTCATTTTTTCGACATGGGAAATTATGATGTTTTTGGCCTTTTTTTGCAACTTTCTTTGCTATGGCGTGTCTTGGCAGGTTATTCTAAGCTTTTTCCATCTGTTCCTAGCTGTTTTGGGGAAATGTCAAATTTTGAAATTTTTGCCTTACTATAGCCTTGCATTTGTGGTCATTTTTGGTCATTTTTTCGACATGGGAAATTATGATGTTTTTGGCCCTTTTTGCAACTTTCTTTGCTATGGCATGTCTTGGCAAGCTATTCTAAGCTGTTTCCACGTATTTGTAGATGTTTTTGAGAAATGTCAAATTTTGACATTTTTGCCTTACTATAGCCTTGCATTTGTGGTCATTTTTGGTCAATTTTTCGACATGGGAAAGTATGATGTTTTTGGCCCTTTTTGCAACTTTCTTTGCTATGGCGTGTCTTGGCAGGTTATTCTAAGCTTTTTCCATCTGTTTTTAGCAGTTTTTGAGAAATGTCAAATTTTGACATTTTTGCCTTACTATAGCCTTGCATTTGTGGTCATTTTTGGTCATTTTTTCGACATGGGAAATTATGATGTTTTTGGCCCTTGTTGGAACTTTCTTTGCTATGGTGTGTCTTGGCAGGTTATTCTAAGCATTTTCCATCTGTTCTTAGCTGTTTTTGGGAAATGTCAAATTTTGACATTTTTGCCTTACTATAGCCTTGCATTTGTGGTCATTTCTGGTCATTTTTTCGACTTGGGAAATTATGATGTTTTTGGCCCTTTCTGCAACTTTCTTTGATATGGCGTGTCTTGGCAGGCTATTCTAAGCTATTTCCAGTTGTTTTCAGTTGTTTTGGTGAAATGTCAAATTTTGACATTTTTGCCTTTGTAACGACCAGGCTTTCGAGGGGAAAATGGAAGCAACAATGAAACCAGCTGTGATTGGTAAAATGAACGTTATTTATTGTAAAAGTAATAATGTGTTGAGCCAAGGCCAAATGAGTGCTGTTCAACAACCAAATAAACATAACAAAAGGCGACTCTAAGTCGGAGTGCTATTTCTTCATTAAATAAATTCTATAAATAAATGAAAACAAACGTCACTACTACACTGACTAACCAAAATAAAAAATACAACTAAACAGCACCCACCTAAACTAAAGAACTAACAGCAACAAAATGTGTTCTAACAGCAGTCTAAGGCCTAAGGTCACAATATCAAAGAAAGAAATAGATCACAAGATATAACAAAGAAATAGGTCACAATGTCTAACAGTAAGTCCCTCAGACTTGACAAAAGCCTAATGGCACGCAACGAGGCTGTCCTCTTGGAGAGAAGTGAAGACTGAAGTTGGTGTCAGGCTTCTTATGGAGTTGTGTTGTGGTGCGCCGGTCCGGAAGGAGAGTTTGGGAGTTACAGGTGCACACCAATCGGATCCTCCTCCTTGGGAACACCGCACAAGTTGTCAGCAACAGCCTGCAACTTGCGCACCACTCACACACACTTCACACCTCTACACAGATACACACAGCGCTCTAAACCAGGTTGAACACAAAACGAGGATGAAGTGCGGCGGCGGCAATGACGACCTTACTATAGCCTTGCATTTGTGTTCATTTTTGGTCATTTTTTCAACTTGTGAAATTATGATGTTTTTGGCCCTTTTTGCAACTTTCTTTGCTATGGCATGTATTGGCAGGATATTCCAAGCTGTTTACAGCTGTTTTTAGGTATTTTTTGAGAAATGTCCAATTTTGACATTTTTGCCTTACTATAGCCTTGCATTTTTGGTCATTATTTCGACATTCCAAATTCTTGTGTTTTTGGCCCTTTTTGAAAATGTCTTTGCTCTGGTGTGTCTTGGCAGGTTATTGTAATCCCTTTACAGGTGTTTTTAGCTATTTTTGAGAAATGTCAAATTTTGACATTTTGCCTTACTATAGCCTTGCATCTTTGGTCATTTTTTCAACATGCCAAATTATGATGTTTTTGGCCCTTTTTGCAACTTTCTTTGCTATGGCGTGTCTTGGCAGGTTATTCTAAGCCGTTTACAGGTGTTTTTAACTATTTTTGAGAAATGTCAAATTCTGACATTTTTGCCTGACTATAGCCTTGCATCTTTGGTCATTTTTGGTCATTTTTTCGACTTGTGAAATTCTGATGTTTTAGGCCCTTTTTGCAACTTTCTTTGCTGTGGCGTGTCTTGGCAGGTTATTGTAATCAGTTTGCAGCTGTTTTTAGCTGTTTTTGAGAAATGTCAAATTTTGACATTTTGCCTTACTATAGCCTTGCATCTTTGGTCATTTTTTCAACATGCCAAATTATGATGTTTTTGGCCCTTTTTGCAACTTTCTTTGCTATGGTGTGTCTTGGCAGGTTATTCTAAGCTTTTTCCATCTGTTTTTAGATGCTTTTGAGAAATGTCAAATTTTGACATTTTTGCCTTACTATAGCCTTGCATTTGTGGTCATTTTTGGTCATTTTTTCGACATGGGAAATTATGATGTTTTAGGCCCTTTTTGCAACTTTCTTTGCTGTGGCGTGTCTTGGCAGGTTATTGTAATCTGTTTGCAGCTGTTTTTAGCTGTTTTTGAGAAATGTCAAATTTTGACA
>NW_024666185.1:0-300 GCF_008729295.1 Plectropomus leopardus | reverse complement strand
CCGCCCAGCCCCCCAACACACACACCAACATGAAACATCTCTCCGTGCAGCAGCAGACTGCAAAGCACTGCATTCCTCATGACTTTTTTTTCTAATAAATGTGATCCCAGAATCCGGGAGGGAGACCAGCGCTGTGCATTAAAATTCATGGGAAAAAATGGCAATAAAATCTTTCTTTCTCTCTCTCTTTCCCCTCTTTCTCTCTTTCCCTCTCCACTCTCTCCCCACTTGCTCCCCTCACACCCTTCTCTCTTTTTCATTCCCTCACTTGTCTGCTCACACACACATGCACAACACACA
>NW_024666184.1:0-673 GCF_008729295.1 Plectropomus leopardus | reverse complement strand
CAGATGACAGCAATAACCTAGAGAAGCTCTGTCCATTGGAATAGACACAGGATCTGAATGGGTTAATTTTGGTGGACTTTGACATGAATCTACTTTTGTCTGTTGCACTGTATTTCTTTAAGGGATTAACATGAACCCCTCTTTGTGTGTTGACTTTCTCTATTTTACTCTAACATTTTTCAATTTATTTGAAACATAAATGCACTGCAAATTCTGCCCTGCGCTAATCCATAATGTCATCCACCAGTGTTTGAATTAAAGAACGTGCACAGACATCTTGAGGGGCTACTGCTTTAACCTGACAAAAGGGGAAACCATTTAGTCAAGCTGGCAGGAGACACCACCCTCATTGGGCTCATTGGTGGGGATGAACTTGACCACCTGGTGACCTGTTGTGGGACCCACTGACACTGACTCTCAGCCAGACTGGTTACAACTTGCCTCTAACTGGGCCCCAGAAACATAAAACTAACTCTAAGGCAGAGACTATACATAAAAAACTAAGAATGCATACTTAAAAAAATAGATTGAGTGCATAATAGAAACAATTTTTCAAAAAAATCCATGCTAATGTAACACATCACACACACACACACACACACAGTTTGTAGTGATGTTTTGCCTGCATGAATAGTCTCCAAATAGTCTGCAGACAAACAAAGTGAAAGGGAAA
>NW_024666183.1:0-222 GCF_008729295.1 Plectropomus leopardus | reverse complement strand
ACGGCATTTTGGGGGCCTGAAAATGCAAACCTTTGAAACTGGGTGTAATTTGAGCAAATTGGTTTTGATGTCTCTTAAAACACATAAGAAAAAGGTAATGAGTAACGTAAAAATACATTTTCAAAAAAATAGTAAAAAAGTAAAAAGCACAAGAAAATTACCTAAAAATTTAGAAAAAAAAAAGAAAAGTGAAAAAATCAAACAAACAAACCAAACACTTTT
>NW_024666182.1:0-352 GCF_008729295.1 Plectropomus leopardus | reverse complement strand
TGATAATGGTCCAGGTCTTAAAGGGTTAACTTTGTTGTGGTTTGGCCTATCGGTCACATGACAACGGCATTTTGGGGGCCTGAAAATGCAAACCTTTGAAACTGGGTGTAATTTGAGCAAATTGGTTTTGATGTCTCTTAAAACACATAAGAAAAAGGTAATGAGTAACGTAAAAATACATTTTCAAAAAAATAGTAAAAAAGTAAAAAGCACAAGAAAATTACCTAAAAATTAGAAGAAAAAAAGAAAAGTGAAAAAATCAAACCAACAAACCAAAAACTTTTTAAAAAGCAAAAAAAAAAAAAAAATTCCTGTATAGTCTGAATTTGTAAATATTTTCCTTTGTTTTTAA
>NW_024666181.1:0-545 GCF_008729295.1 Plectropomus leopardus | reverse complement strand
AATTGCTTCCTTGACAACCTCCGACTCATTTCCTCTTCTCTCCTCTGACATCCGAGTCGGGCTTCAATAGCTGCTCGTTCCTAATTTACCAGCACGAGAGACGCTGGCAGAGGAGAGGCAGGGAACCCTCAGGATGCCAAAATCACATCCAAACACTTTTTTAAGAAAAATAAAGGAAGAAATAATTAAGATGTGAGCAGCTTCTCGAGTTCAAACAAGAGCTGAATTTAATGAAGATGAGATTCGGAAAGCCGTCAGGAAACCAGAACAAAACAATCAATCAGCACCCAAATCTTTTCCTTAAATGCAAACAGCACTTTCCTCCAGAGCGAAACTCACAAACACAGATGAGCCATGAATGCAAATAAACAAGAGAGATCAGATCCTGAGTACTGGTCATATAAAGCTGCTCAAACTACAGGCTGTATTTCAGCATGTTTATTATTGTTTTTTTTCCTTTTTTTTCTTATTTTCAGGTAATCTTCTTAGTTTTTAAACTTTTTTTGTGGGTTATGTCTTGCCCAAGTTTTTTTATTTTCTACTGT
>NW_024666180.1:0-269 GCF_008729295.1 Plectropomus leopardus | reverse complement strand
GCAGGAGGAGAGGTTTAACCCTTTGAAATCTGGATTAACATCAGTTTGTTTTCTTGTGTTGCATATAGATGCCTTTCACAGGCATTTAAACCTTTGAAATGTCAGCAAATTGGCTTAAGTATTGGCACAAAAATTAACTGAAATTTAGCACAAAAAAGGAGGAGAAGAACGATAAAAAAGCCTGAAAGTTAACAAAGCAAAAAAGCAAAGAAACAAGCAAAATATATAAAAATAGATTGTTGATAATAATTATAATAATAATTGAAATT
>NW_024666179.1:0-311 GCF_008729295.1 Plectropomus leopardus | reverse complement strand
CAGAAGGAGTTACATTAATAAACACTTGCTTATAATTAAAAAAAAAATGTGTTGTACCATTTGTATACTGTTTAGAAATGCTAAACAAGGGGACTTAATTTTTTTTTCTTATCACACACTTGCATTGTGAGATTTAACCCATGGAAACCTGAGCAAATTTCTTTGATTTCTTAAAAAAAAAAAGAATAATAATATTGGGAGAAAGCAACAATCATCTTAACAAGACATGGCTCAAAAAAACAAAAAAATGTTAAATAAGTTTTTTAAAAAATACCTGAAAATAAGAGAAATACAAAAAAAAGTTAATGACA
>NW_024666178.1:0-631 GCF_008729295.1 Plectropomus leopardus | reverse complement strand
GGCAGGAAATTCCCCACAAATTTTCACTTTTCATTTGCTACATGCAGACTCCTTCCACTAGAATTTAAACTTCTGAAGCCTGAGAAAATTGGTTTGATTTCTGTCAAAAACATTTTTTCCATAACAAAATTATGTTACAGAGAAAAGAAGTATTTTAAAAAGTATTTCTTTGTATTATTATAATCAAAATATCTTTGAGCACTTTCTTTTTTTGTTTTATTTTTTACCTTTCTTTTGTGCTTATTTTGAAGTATTTTTCTTATAACTTTTTCAAATTTCTTGCTAAGTTTTGGGCCATTTCTTGTTAAGCTGCTCGTCACCCTCTTCCTATGTTTTTGAAAGAAATAAATCCCATTTGCTCAGGTTTTAAAGGGTTAAAAGGGCCAGATCCAAAACTTAGAGTGTATAAGTTGTCTGCACATGGCTCTCAACAAAGAGGTGGCTGAGCTGGTGCCTAGCAGCTAACAGTGCAAACTCCATAAACAGCGCTAAACAACGTCAACAGTGCTGTCAGCCAAAGGGGTTAACAAGGGGGGATTTGGAGGATGGCGCTTCAGCCACAAAACCGTCCTGATTTTGGCAGTAACCACCATATGAGCATAGTGCACACATGCAACATGCATGCATGCTT
>NW_024666177.1:0-547 GCF_008729295.1 Plectropomus leopardus | reverse complement strand
TTATTATTTATTATTGTTGTGGTTTTTAATGTAGATTTTATGTGATTGAGAGATTTTATGAGCTATTGGATACAAAAAATGAATGAAGTATCTATCTCTAAACCACTTTAGCTTTTACTGTGTGGAATTTGGATTAAATATGGTAGTTAAATACTAATTTTTCCAAAAAAGTTTGGGATTTTTGCACACATGTTGCATAAATTAATGTATTAACTTTTTAAAATACCTAAGTACTTTTAAAGAGCTGCAGAGACCCTTTTAGTCAGTTGTGTGAAATTCAAAGGTCAATGGTAACTGCAATAATGAAGATGCAGCTCCTGTGATAGCCTTCTAAATGTGTAAAAACTATATTAAAAAAAAAAAAAAAAAAGAGTTGCACATTGGTGTTACACTTTTACATCAAAACCCAACAGCAGGATTTAAAGATGTTTTCTTCTTAAAAATCTCCAAAAACTCGTCGGAAACTGTAAAAATCTAAAATCACTGTTGGATTTCCAACGGTCCTTGAACACATGAAGTGTTATGAACGTGGCCATAAAATACTTAA
>NW_024666176.1:0-223 GCF_008729295.1 Plectropomus leopardus | reverse complement strand
AATGATATCTATTAAAAATTGAGATGTGGGCTATAACCTTACTGTGTCATCCCTGTTTCACAGACTCTCGTGGACAGCTATACAAGTGCATTTGTTGATAAAGTGAAGGTTTTGAAGGAGCCACTGAACCATGTGGACTGGCAGGGTAGCGTAGTAGTTTTACACAAATATAACTTTGCATAGTTAATTTACTGTGATATTGGAGACGAATACTAACATAATG
>NW_024666175.1:0-1554 GCF_008729295.1 Plectropomus leopardus | reverse complement strand
ACACACACACACACACACACATCCCCAAATCCCCACTGGACATACAATCATTCCCACATTTAGACCCCATCTCTAACAACAGCTGCCACCACACCCCAGCAAAGGAAATGCCAAAGTCCTCTGAAGTGGAGCATAACAGCACCGCCGTTCACATCCACAGAGAAGCACTGAGAGGCTGGAAGGGCAGGAGAGCCTCTAATAGCAGGAAGTTGTAAGAATAATAGCGGCATGGGGATGTCATGCCCCCTGTCCCTCTGGCATGCAGGTTTTGGCCCAAAGTCTGTGTTTGCTGCATATTTGCTTAAACAAGTAATGCAACATTCTTCACACAATTTACAGTAAAAGCTTACAAGATGTGGGCTTTTAGTGGAGAAATATACTTTTCCAAATAAAAACTGATACAGTGGAGTCTAAAATTTGCAAAGTATCATGCTGGATTTGTTTTCAGTATCTTTAATACTTTTTGGAATTATGGTAAAGTTTTATAAACATCAGAAATGTTTGTTATTTCATAGTGGGTCACTGTGCTCAAATGTTTAAATTATTAAGAAACTGCTTTATATTTGTGGTACAGGCTTATTAATCATTTCCCTGACTCACTGAACAACAGTTGAAACCCAAACAGTGAAAAATGTACCCAAGAAAGAGGACTACAAAGATGGAAATTGAAACTCTTTGTCTTAAAGGGAAGTGTTTCTCTGCACGTGTGATTGTGTCGGGTAACTGTGTCAATCCAGTATTCACCAGAGGATTACACATAAACCACTGTGAACTGGTACCAGTTCACAGTGGTTTATGTGTAATCCTCTGGTGAATACTGGATTGACACAGTTACCCGACACAATCACACGTGCAGAGAAACACTTCCCTTTAAGACAAAGAGTTTCAATTTCCATCTTTGTAGTCCTCTTTCTTGGGTACATTTTTCACTGTTTGGGTTTCAACTGTTGTTCAGTGAGTCAGGGAAATGATTAATAAGCCTGTACCACAAATATAAAGCAGTTTCTTAATAATTTAAACATTTGAGCACAGTGACCCACTATGAAATAACAAACATTTCTGATGTTTATAAAACTTTACCATAATTCCAAAAAGTATTAAAGATACTGAAAACAAATCCAGCATGATACTTTGCAAATTTTAGACTCCACTGTATCAGTTTTTATTTGGAAAAGTATATTTCTCCACTAAAAGCCCACATCTTGTAAGCTTTTACTGTAAATTGTGTGAAGAATGTTGCATTACTTGTTTAAGCAAATATGCAGCAAACACAGACTTTGGGCCAAAACCTGCATGCCAGAGGGACAGGGGGCATGACATCCCCATGCCGCTATTATTCTTACAACTTCCTGCTATTAGAGGCTCTCCTGCCCTTCCAGCCTCTCAGTGCTTCTCTGTGGATGTGAACGGCGGTGCTGTTATGCTCCACTTCAGAGGACTTTGGCATTTCCTTTGCTGGGGTGTGGTGGCAGCTGTTGTTAGAGATGGGGTCTAAATGTGGGAATGATTGTATGTCCAGTGGGGATTTGGGGATGTGTGTGTGTGTGTGTGTGT
>NW_024666174.1:0-306 GCF_008729295.1 Plectropomus leopardus | reverse complement strand
AAATGAAAAATAATTGTTAGTTGCTGCCTTAGTTTTCTCCCTTCTCATGTAACAAGTTAAATTTCATATAAACATTACACTGTGTGTTTATTTTGTGTAAATATTCTTACTAAACTCTGAGCCCTTCACCACAGGATATCTCTCGCCAGCTAAAGGTAGTATTTTGCTAATGCCTTCATACATCTGTGTAAGACCAGTGACAACATTTGCCCATGTTATTAAAGCTTTTAGGTTTTAAAATTCAGAGATTCAAATTACATCTTCTCAAATTCAGTCAACTTAGAATTTTAAGGCAGGATGGAAACT
>NW_024666173.1:0-400 GCF_008729295.1 Plectropomus leopardus | reverse complement strand
GTGACTTGGATCCCAGCATGAGGAGGTTTATAAAATGTCACAATAAGTGTTTGTTATGTGCATTTTTAAAATGGACATTGAAAATTTTCACACTTTATCTCTTAATTGTTTTTTAATATAAAGTTACAGTCTTCAAATAAATCTTACACGTTGTTTTTGTTTTGTTTTTTTGCAGAATGATCCTTTATGCTCCCTTCTCTCTCCTATATAGCACCTTTAAAAAATGTTGACAAAGTAAACAAAGTAGAAATGATATATATAAACAGCGATACAACAACCTAAAGCCAAACAGCCCTACTGAACACAAGTGAGACGTAACTAGGGTAGAGCTCGATAAAACTAAAACATTATCTAGAGTTAGATAAAATTAAAACCATTGGACAAATAATGCAAGAAGTCA
>NW_024666172.1:0-763 GCF_008729295.1 Plectropomus leopardus | reverse complement strand
TGCTTAATTTTAGATAAATATGGCTGTTGTCAAGTCAAAATAGAGAGATAAGACCCTAATGTTCTTAAATCCAAGAAATGCCCTAAAAAACTTGAAACATACTGAAATCTTAGAAATGTCCTAAAATCAGAGAGATGTCCTTAAATCAGATAAGTGTCATAAAATCTGAGAAACATCCTAAAATATTAGAAATGTCTTAAAATTAAAGAAACATCCTAAAATCTGAGAAATGTCCTTAAATCTTAGAAATGTCCTAAAATCCTAGAGATGTCCTTAAGTCCTAAAAAAGTCCTATAATCCGAGAAATGTCATAAAAGCCTAGAGACATCCTGAAATCGGAGAAATGTCCTCAAAACCTAGAAACTTCCTAAAATTCTACAAATGTCCCTAAATTAAATGTCTTAAAATCCAATTTGAGAAATGTCCTAAAATCCAAGAAATATCCTAAAATCCTAGAGATGTCCTTAAGTCCTAGAAAAGTCCTAAAATCCAAGAAATGTCCTAAAATTCTAGAGATGTTTTTAAGTCCAAGAAAAGTCCTAAAGTCCAAGAAGTGTCCTAAAATCCTAGAAATGTCAAAAATCTCTTAAAATTTGAGAAACCTCCTCAAATCCTAGAAACATTTTAGAATCGGAGAAACATCCTAAAATCCTGTAAAAGTGTTTAAATCATAGAAATGTGTATAGGGCTGCTGTGACTGGCCCCTGGCCTCCTGTCATTGTACAAAAGTGGCCCCCAAATAAATCAAGTGTGTCCTTGTTGT
>NW_024666171.1:0-901 GCF_008729295.1 Plectropomus leopardus | reverse complement strand
GATGTTTGAATTGTTTTGGATGGCGAGCTCTTTAAACGCCGCTGAAATCTGAACATCGATTAATCCTCCAAGACTGAAGACAAACTCAGTCTGATTAAGCTCCTGAGATGTGATCAAAAGCTCCAGAACTGCCACTAAATGGACGTCTGTGGGACTGTCCTTATCTGAGACCGTCATTTACCTCGAGTACTTCAAGTACTCTTTGCTTTCTTTTTTACTGATCGTGAGCGATGGACGGATGTTTTTCTATTGTAGTATTTGTATAGCGAGGGAGTTTTTCCTCCATCACTGGGAGGAAAAAGGACAAACTGCGTCCGTCCGTCTCCTCGGCACCTTTCAGGACGGAGTTGAGGGCCCGGTCGGTAAATGGAGCGTAAACAAAGAAAAACGTCTGGCAGCTGCGCTGATGGAAATCTGAACAGCTACTAATGCGTTTTTCAGCGGCCCCGTTATCTCAAAGGCACACTATCAGAACAGAGTACATAATGAGCGAGGATAATCCTGTCGCCCGCTGGATCTGCAGTAAACAGCGCCGGCGCACGGATGACCTTAACTGCGGCCGGCGAGCCTTTCAAACTCCTGCAGTGCGCCGTCTTTCAGAAGGGAACCATTTGTTTTCAGAGAGTCAGAAAAAACTGTCGGATAATTGCACTCAGTGTTCTCAAGGAGGTGTTTTTCAGTCGAATACTCAGAGTACAGCGTCTGTGTACTCGGTTACTTTCTCCGGATGCCACTGTGCTGCTCCTATCAGCTGAGTCCGTGCAGCTGCCGCCGAGCTCTGCCAGCTCCCGGTGCTTCACGAGAGATGACCGGCTCTCCGGCTCCAGCTGACTTCTCTATCTCCGTCACTTTTAACGGGAAAGCTCCCAAAAGTTTCAATTAACACACTCCCCCCGCCAGC
>NW_024666170.1:0-321 GCF_008729295.1 Plectropomus leopardus | reverse complement strand
GAGGAGATTTGGGAAAATCTGAGGCTTTTCGGAGAGGCAGGAGCTGGGAAAACCCTTCGGCCTGTGAGAAGCATTTTGTGACGTTTTATGTGTTATTTTACTTTAGTGAAGGTTTGGTGGCGTTGTGTCAGTTGCGTTAACGATAGGCTCAGTTTTTAAATAAATATGAGTTGGAAAAAAGACACTAGGATTTTAAAAATCAGTGTTTGTGCTTTAAATGTGTGTTCACGCCACGAAGTTACAAAAAAATCAACGCACACAAAATAAGCACAGCGACAATATACGTCTCTCTGCATGGACCGCAGTTAACATTAACACCAT
>NW_024666169.1:0-936 GCF_008729295.1 Plectropomus leopardus | reverse complement strand
TACATTTTTGTGTAACATCATTTCAAATATAAAAGTATTTTAATTATAATTATAGTTTTCTGGATTTTCCCTTTTTTTTTTTTCTTCTGATAATCCTTCCCTCTTCTTTAAAACTAATGTTTAGTTAATTTTCCTGTCATGTTTTACTAATTTCTTGCAATCTGTTGGATATTTCTGGCCAAACTGCTTGTTGCCTTTTTCCACCATGTTTCAAAGAATCAAAGCTTTTGAAAGGCACCTGAATGCAGCACAAGAAAACTGATGTCGATCCAGGTTTCAAAGGATTAATCGACCAACATGACCACAGTCGTTTCCTGCGGCTTTCCCATAGAGATTAGATGTGTGCCCGTGGTGTAATCATGCTTGTGATTGCTGAGGCAGCTCCCTCTTAACGATCACATCCTGCTTAACAAGCTATTATAGCTGCGATGATGGGCCATGCAGAGGTGCAGTCATTTCCGCTCCTGGATCATCGTGGGTGGGAGTGTTGGGGTGAACTGATTATATGGATGGGCTGTTACTGATCTCATTTAGGTTGCAGGTCAGCTGAAATGGTGTGTCTTTTTTATTTTAGGACTTTTGTAGCTGGAGATTGACAGGAAGGAGTGGGGATGACATCTAACAAAGAGCCAGTGGTCAATTTCAGGTCGCTGCCATGCATCCCATGTAAGCTAAGTAGCTTACATGGGATGCATGCTCGGCTAGGTGAGCTAGAGTTGGCCCAACTCGGTTTTATTTTGAAATCACAGGGAGCAACTTAGCCAGAAATATCCAGAAAATTGCAAGAAATTAGTAGAAAATATTTCTAAAAGCGAAGGGACAAATGTCCTAAAACTACAGTAACAAATTATAAATTAAATGTATTTTTAATTGTTTAAATTTGCTTTGACAGCTTACTGTATCAGTACTTAAATACATTAGTTTTAATAAAAAGAA
>NW_024666168.1:0-658 GCF_008729295.1 Plectropomus leopardus | reverse complement strand
TTCACTGTGAGATAAAGTACTTGTGTGGTCAACTTTTCAGAAACTATGGCCTGAAAGCATTAGAAAAATCCTTCAATTAACAATATAATCCCCCAGTTTCACTATTTGTGATTTAGAATTCCCCTTATTCATGTAGAATGGACCACACTTTAATGCATGTAGTAGGCCTGTAATTTTAACACTTGGGACCCTTGATTACAAAGTAAGTTATAAGTAAGTTTACTTCTTTTTTCCCAGTAATATTTTATTAGAAGAATATTAGGTGTAGAGAAACATACACATATAATACAAATGGAAATAATTTTTACTTCATATTTGAGTATTTTTCTTCTGCCCCTATCCCCACCCACCCCTAATCCTTTGCTGATAAAGGTAACAAAAAATGAAAAAGAAAACATGTTGTTCTACATATAAAAGAAAAAATAAAATGAAATAAAATTACTGGTTAAAATAAGCATTAATGACAATAACAATTCTGAGATAAATACAAAATACAAATAAAATACTTTGGAGAGCTTTACATTACATACCTATGTTCCCAACAATGTACATGCAGCCGTCTCATGAGCACAGGGACATCCAGTAAAGCACCGTAATAAAAAAAAAAGTGGTCTTAATCACTGGGAAGCAACTTTTAGTTGGTAAAAAAAAAAAAAAA
>NW_024666167.1:0-208 GCF_008729295.1 Plectropomus leopardus | reverse complement strand
TGAAGGTGTTTCTCTGAGAGCACGCTTGTGCTTTTTTGCTTTTGCAAGTGATCATAATATTCAGATATTTGGAAACTGGAAACAGTGCAGCAGTGTGACACACCTTGTCTGTGACAACCAATCACATCTGTTAAAAGAATATGTAATACCAAAAAGGGGGGAAAAAAACAACAAAAAGTGGAGTATTGATGTAATGCTGGTTTAAAAT
>NW_024666166.1:0-319 GCF_008729295.1 Plectropomus leopardus | reverse complement strand
TGAAGGTGTTTCTCTGAGAGCACGCTTGTGCTTTTTTGCTTTTGCAAAAATAAAGTGATCATAATATTCAGATATTTGGAAACTGGAAACAGTGCAGCAGTGTGACACACCTTGTCTGTGACAACCAATCACATCTGTTAAAAGAATATGTAATACCAAAAAGGGGGAAAAAAAAACAACAAAAAGTGGAGTATTGATGTAATGCTGGTTTAAAATAGTTTCAGTCATATCAAGAGTGCATTACTATAACTTTTTGTAAGCAACAGCAAAAACTGACAATGTCATAATTGCATCATGAATTTGTAATGCCTCAGTGGCA
>NW_024666165.1:0-305 GCF_008729295.1 Plectropomus leopardus | reverse complement strand
AATTAGCAGTAAGCAACAAGTCCTTTTGTCAGATATTATATAATATTCATAATATTAATTTTTGGGTGAATTATCCCTTTAAATCATAGCATTAAATGACTTTAGCACAAAGATCATGAACACTTCGCAAATTTCCATGATTTAAATATCACCATAATCTTGTATGTCATTTCTGCTGCTGGTATTGCTGCCACCTTTGGTATTTCGATATGCGACATGTTGTTTTTCCTCCTCTTTAGCTTCACCTCACCTTTTTCCCTCCATCCTTGTCTGTGTAGTACAAAGGCAGCAGGGCTATGCCAGTC
>NW_024666164.1:0-2539 GCF_008729295.1 Plectropomus leopardus | reverse complement strand
GAGACCTCAGCGTCATCCACGGTCACGAGCATGGGTTTCAACACTGATTACAGACCTTTGCGCTGCGTCAGCTGTTTGATCTGTGGGCTGTGCTCAAGTTTCCCACCAACCTTGCCCCTGCTCTTGCACCACAGCCTCACAGAACACAACGTGAGAATCACAGACACGCGCTGACATCACCACATCTGGCTCTCATTTTTCAGGGTACCCTTGGGAGCAGATAAGGAGATCTGAATTTGAGCGCAAAACACAAAACACTTGTATAGTTGAGAATGGCACAATATGAATGAGTGGGGCTTTCTATAAGTATGTTAGAAGTATGATCGGATACTGTATATGAATCTTTGCTGATGCTTTAGGCCTCAAAGAATATGATGGAGGAGTGGGAAGAATCCTTGAATCTCAGAGAAGGTGTACAACTTGTTTAAACCTGGGACAGCAAGCTTCAGCTTTCAAGGATACAAAAACACTCACACAAGTGGACCAACAAGTAAGTAACAAGTCCATTGCTTGAGGAGTGACAGCACATTTCTCTGCATATTTCACCCTCCTCCGAGTGTGTGTCATTTACATGTTGTTGGTCCAGCCCTCCCCAAGGTCTGCTCCATAAACAAAACTGTCTGCCTCCCCACATGCACACACGCATACACCTCTAAATCAGGGCCTCTCAAAGCAAGGTTTATGAATCCTTTATCATCCTGACACCACAATCTAATTTAAGGCCTGTTTTGTGTGGGAAAACAGACATGGAGCTCCCTTTTTTAACAGAGATTTGTGGCCGCTTTTTTTATTTCTAAATAACCCTACCATTTGTTTATTCTTGTCATATTGTTACCAAAGTGAGGCAACCTTTGAAAACCATGAGGAAGTCAAAAGCGTATGTTTATACCGTTTGAATGCTTAAATGAGAAAAAAAAACCCTGTTTTTCAGTACTTGTGTTTGTATTTACTGAGGTAAGAATGTGGTTTAAAACTGCACACAGCACTTGCATGCACACATATATAGACACACACTTATGCACACACCGTGGCTCAAGGGGAAGATATCTCAAGGCTGTTTTGAAGGCGAATAGCTGAGCAGTGACCTCACCTGGAAGCCCAGTGAGAAGACACCCTGATCCATGGAGAATGTGTCTGGCTCACGCTCTCTCACACGCACAAGCACAAACATACAAAGACAAAGGGTATGCACATGTGTCGACTCCGTGTTTCTCTTTTTCTTTGCAACTAGTGTTTTTTCTTTCTAACTCCGCTTCGTATCTCTAATGTTTCCTTCTGTTATCATGCCTGTCTGGCACCTGAATTGACCTCAATTGTCTCTCAAGGCTATGCAAGGTATTGTTGACCTTCAGCTGCTGGTGAGTTTGTTAGTTCAGCTGTCAGATAAAATGTGTGTACACCACATCGTATCACTAGTGACTAACTTCTGCTCAGTTGTATCATTGCCACTCGGAGCCTCTCCCACATCCACCTCATTATCCATGTCCGGGAAAGCAATAACAGTACTCCTCCACTGATCTCAGACAGGAGGAGGTAAGACCGAGAAGCCAAAGTGTCTTCAATCTAAAGTAAAAACAAAAAAGTAGTGTTTCATTTTATTAGACACCTAAAAAACCACTGTAGTTTTAAAATATTTGTCAGACAAGAGCTTCTTTTATAATAACATTACATTGCAAGCACGGAGCTTCTGTCCCAACGTTGACAGATAAAATCTGCCAAAGAAATGATCATCTTCTGAAGCTCTTATTTTAACCTTTCACCCAGAAAAACAGAAAGGAAAGAAAATTAAAGGACCGGTGTGTATGATTTAGAGGAATCTATCGACAGAAATGCAAAATAATAATATAAGTATGTTTTCTTTAGTGTGCAATTACCTGAAAATAAGAATTTGTGTGTTTTTGTTTCCTTAAAATAAGCCGTTTATATCTACATCGAACATGGTTCCTCGTTCACAGAGTCCACCAAAAACAGTGGAACCAAACAGATAGATAGATGAACCTATTTGTGTTTTTCTGTCAGCCAGTGTTTTTAAAAAACATTAAACATGAAATTACTTTATTCAGTGTTTTTAACAACTGTAATCACCTGGTCTGCTTGTTTCAGAGAGAAAGTGATCTCTGCAGATAATTAAGCTTCTAGTTAAAAAACAAAAACCTGAACAATGAATGCTGAAGAAATTCTAACCGGGCGCAGTTTCAGCTCATTGCAATCTGCAATCCTCACTGCTGCATGCCATGTTATCCCCCTAACCCTTAAACACTGGACCTTTATGTGTAGCCTTAAAATGATAATATAATAAGCAATAAAACACTGTTGTTTCTCCTTGTGACTGTTGGTTTGCACAAGCTGCAGTGATTGATGGTTTCCATGGGATGAATAAATAGCTGACCTTGCTGCAGCATGTAGAGCAAGGTCTGACTTGTTTGAAATACACAAATGGCACTGAAAAGATTGAACACATTCCAGCGGTTCATACTGTAAAACAGTACATTCACAAGACAATGGGATGATGCCATAGGAAAGGCTATATTTATGACAA
>NW_024666163.1:0-529 GCF_008729295.1 Plectropomus leopardus | reverse complement strand
TAATACCTGAATGTCACAATTCAAATTCTTAAAAATGCCACTAAAGGCACCAAAAAAGTCTGACTTAATCTGATCTTTTAGAGACCAATGAATGTGCCAAAAATCTTACGGCACAAAGATTTGTTCTGTGTGACACATGTACGTCAGTAAGTGTTCAAAGTTTTTACTGAATTTAGCAGTAGATACATTTATTTTCATTCATTTCATTTTTAATAAATGGTGTTTCTTAAGTTTTTTTTTATCCAGAAAACATCTTTATTTAACAAAAAAAGGAATGTGAAACCAGGATTATGTCAGCATTTTTCTTTTAAAGGCCTAGAATTGCATAAAGGAATAGTTCAACATTTAGGAAAACACTTTTTTACGCCATTTTTTTTTACGTATTTAACAAACAGACATGAAATTAGGACAAAAATACGAAAGGATTGAAAAAAATTAATTGTTTGGTTTAAAAAACGATATTCCCTTTAAATAATGAGCTCAAAAAACATTAAGAGAATAAGAGGAGCAAAAGATCAAAATGATTAAA
>NW_024666162.1:0-389 GCF_008729295.1 Plectropomus leopardus | reverse complement strand
GGAGAGAGAGAGAGAGAGAGAGAGGGAGGCTTGTTTTAATGTCAAATACTCTGAATGTGGACAGTAACGTAGTGGTGGAGAAGTATCCAGATCCTTCACATAAGTAAAAGTACTAATACCACCCTATGAAAATACTCTGTTACAATTTGAAGTTTCTAAAATGTTTCTTTTTTAACCTTCGAATATACAGGGAAATGTACTTAAAGTATTAAAGTAAATGTATCTATTTACTACCAGTACTACCAGAAAAAAAATAAAAAACACTGCCCCCCCCATGACTTAAATGTTTATCAGAAGACTGGAGGGCAATTAATTTTCCGTCAATAAGATAATTTCTAAGTTCACTAACCATTTCAGCTGTACTTGTGTAAATTGTTTGGTAATTAAAT
>NW_024666161.1:0-256 GCF_008729295.1 Plectropomus leopardus | reverse complement strand
TGTTTGCTCAGTCTGCTCTCAACTCTAAGGGGGCTTCCAGTCAAAACGGCTCTTGTGTGGAAATTTAATTTTGTCGACTAGAAAATTGCTTTGAACAAAATAAAACTGCCATGGGAGCAACACCACATTATCTATCTATCTATCTATCTATCTATCTATCTATATCTATATCTATGTCTATATATATATATACACATGCAAAGTAGTTAAATTGATTCTGTCTTTGTCTGTTTTTTTAACTTTACTGTTGTCATTT
>NW_024666160.1:0-384 GCF_008729295.1 Plectropomus leopardus | reverse complement strand
ACACACACACACGCACACACACACACACACGCACACAATGTAGTTTCTATGGAAACGTACATATTTCTATATTTATATCAGTTTTCTTTAAATCATATCATCAAAGTTGGCAATAGTAATAATATATCATATACTTCATTATACCACAGCTTCAGAAATGTTCTTATTTCTTATTGGCTGCCAGGTCCACCGTCTAAATTTGAAAGCAGGTAACCATAGAAACAGTACTTGTGCTTCGTTCTGTGCAATCAGTAAACTGCCACCAGTGAAGTGGACCTGACCACGATTAAATCTGACAACAAATATGAAAACAATACTCAGCGTTTGCAGCTTTAATCATTTTTTGACCATTTGGGAGCAGAGGTTCAAAACCAATGAAAAATA
>NW_024666159.1:0-691 GCF_008729295.1 Plectropomus leopardus | reverse complement strand
ATGATCACAGTCAAGGATCGTAAGGACCTTGTAGGAAACCAAAGGACTATTGTGGATTTAAGGGATGCACAGTCCTTGATATTTAAATGACTCCAAGCATGTGCCTCCTGTGCAACCTACAACTATCACCTACAGTGACCCCTTCTGTTGATAGTTGTTTTGTCTTTTATGTTTGTAAAAAAATAATAAATAAAAAAATAAAGTTAAAAAAAAATACTTCATCCATCTGACTCCTACTGTCCTAACCAGAAAGCTAAATGACAGGAGTTAAATCATTTCTAATTTACTTGCAGAAATCCCCCCTTCTAGCCTCTTCCAAAACCAAAACTGTAAAGCTTTTGAGTTATTAGTCCAAGGCCACAGCCACCACTGAGAACAAAACTGTATATTTCCTGGAGACCCAGAAAGATTCAGACATATTGATGTACAGTGTGCTAGATTTTGTATCATAAACAAGATGGAAGTATACAATCAACAGTGTTTTTGTGATACTGTGTCCTTGAGCAATATGCTGAATTCATATCAGCTTTGGACGTTACGTCCCGTCACTGAAAACAAGGCAGCTGTAGTGATATAGTCGGCAATAAAATGTATCTCGCAGTGTCAGAGGAAGCAATTACAAGTCACTGTTCATGCTAAATGATAGAATAAAATAGACAAGATAGATAATAACCTTTTGGGAACCCTTTTT
>NW_024666158.1:0-378 GCF_008729295.1 Plectropomus leopardus | reverse complement strand
ATACGGATCATTGGACAAAAATGGGGTACTGCAGTTTTAACGTAAGTCTTGCTTCCAAAATAAAGCTGGGGGTTGGGGAGAAATTTGACTACCACTGCATGTATACATAAATTTACAGTTAGTGGGTTACAGTGCATGTAAACACTTGTCTGATTATGTGCATCAGCTGAACTCTCTGTGGAGCCATCCACGTAGTCCTGAAAAGAGATAACATTACACATCTCTTAAAGAGAAGCTCTACAAGTGACACTTTGACCAAGGCCAAAAAAAAGAGGAGAAAGATCAACCTTGGTCAAAATACTGTCTATAAAGCATAAAGTCTTAAAGGGAACTCTGATTTAAGTGTGCAGGGACTCAATTTTATTTAAGTGACCTTTA
>NW_024666157.1:0-408 GCF_008729295.1 Plectropomus leopardus | reverse complement strand
TGCATTTAAGAGTATTTAAATCTTGGGGCAAATGAGTCGCATGGTAAAAAATGTTCCACAAATTGCAAAAAATAATTTGATTAAGAAAACTAATTTTTAAAAAGCTATGGAAAAAAGTTGAGGGAAAAAAAGAGAAATGCTGGGGAACAATTATAATTCTCATTATTTCAGAATTATAATTATGTTACAGAATATACATTTTAAGCACAGGTCATTTCCTTGTTGTTTTTTTTACTTTCTTTTTTTTGGGTCAATTGTTTTGTTTCTTTTTTATCATTATTAATTACTTGCCAAAAGTTCCAGAAATTAATGGATTTTTAAAAATTATTTTAAAAAATCTAGCGAAAAACAATATTCATAGTGACATATTTAAAACTCTGTTACGAAATTGTAAAAAAAAAAAAAAAA
>NW_024666156.1:0-444 GCF_008729295.1 Plectropomus leopardus | reverse complement strand
TTTTTCTCTTCTCAGGTTTCAGAGGTTAAGTGCTTGTTAAAGGCCTCTGGACGCATCAGAACAAAACTGATGTCAATCATGGTGTGAAAGGGTTAATGAAACAAACAAAGGTGAAAGATTTATTAACAAAGTAAAGTTTTGCAGAAAAAATAGTCCTCAAAAAAATTATTAAAAATTACTTTCTACCAAAAGAAGAGGAGTGAGCTGAATGTCATGACAGAGTCAACCCAATAAAACAAGGCTATGGCACGGGATAACAGTGAATAAATAAACGTACTCCCTCCACATGGTACAACGCAATTTGAGTTATTTACTGATATCTGTAATCACAAACAACACGCTTTGTAGATGCTGCCAAATGGCCTGCTGGCGCCCGCTGATCATCTCCTCTGACGTGTCTAACAGAAAGTTCATAATCACCAAAGCCACTCACTGCATCGAGCA
>NW_024666155.1:0-546 GCF_008729295.1 Plectropomus leopardus | reverse complement strand
GCAACACCACATTATCTATCTATCTATCTATCTATCTATCTATCTATATCTATATCTATGTCTATATATATATATACACATGCAAAGTAGTTAAATTGATTCTGTCTTTGTCTGTTTTTTTAACTTTACTGTTGTCATTTGTTCTGCTAAAAGTCAAGTTATGAATGAAATTGATCGGAGATTTGTGGCTGTATTTTCGTGATTAAAAATACATTGATCCTCATTATTACATTTATCTGTATTTCCCATACAGTGACTGTTAGCAGGAGAAATAGATATACTCTGTAAAATACACTGGGGCTTCCCGAAAAATAGATGAAGCACATTTTTTTTCTTAGCTTCTTGGATGCCTCTGAGAAGTGCGCAACATTTTCTAGCGTGGTCACGATCAGTTTGGGCGGCCACCTGGCGGAGATCTGCAGTCTATCTATCTATATCATATTTTAACACCTAAAAACATTTTTAAAGGGCAAAAGAGAATGAAAGTACCTCCGCCCTGAAATATAGTAAAGAATTACGTGATAATAACAACCTAACAAAGTTGTA
>NW_024666154.1:0-487 GCF_008729295.1 Plectropomus leopardus | reverse complement strand
TGTTTGCTCAGTCTGCTCTCAACTCTAAGGGGGCTTCCAGTCAAAACAGCTCTTGTGTGGAAATTTAATTTTGTCTACTAGAAAATTGCTTTGAACAAAATAAAACTGCCATGGGAGCAACACCACATTATCTATCTATCTATCTATCTATCTATCTATCTATATCTATATCTATGTCTATATATATATATACACATGCAAAGTAGTTAAATTGATTCTGTCTTTGTCTGTTTTTTTAACTTTACTGTTGTCATTTCCCATTTGTTCTGCTAAAAGTCAAGTTATGAATTAAATTGATCAAAGATTTGTGGCTGTATTTTCGTGATTAAAAATACATTGATCCTCATAATTACATTTATCTGTATTTCCCATACAGTGACTGTTAGCAGGAGAAATAGATATACTCTGTAAAATACACTGGGGCTTCCCAAAAAATACACGAAGCACATTTTTTTTCTTAGCTTCTTGGATGCCTCTGAGAAGTGCG
>NW_024666153.1:0-1332 GCF_008729295.1 Plectropomus leopardus | reverse complement strand
GCGGACCGAACAGCTTTGGCTGCCCGACCAGAGGACACAAGGTCTGTTGTCTCTCTTGTTTCTATAAACCTACACAGAGCAGAGGGGTTCGTAACTTCGGCACTGAATTTTGAACATTTTCCAGTAAACAGTAAGCAAGTGGTGCCAAAGGAAGACTTTTGCATGCATGGTCTGTGATAAAAGGCTAACACACAAAATCAACAGTCAAATGTGTCTCTGACTGTCAACAGTGCGTAATCATATTATGTACCGCCTTAAGTGTCCGTAATTAGGTTACATACACTTAGCAGTGACATGAAGGAGGGATAAAGCCAACGACTGTCACAATCAGTGAACCTCACTAACAGGCCAAGAGGGGCCTCTCTGTAATGTGCTGCTTTTATCATTATAAGATAGTTTCATGTTTAGAAACACAAATTAGATCCTCAAGAATGAATTAGCAGGTAAATAGCTCTCTGTGTATTAATCAGCTAAAAAGTAATAAGAAATCATAGTGGAGAATTGAATATTTCTGAGGTAAACCACAAACAGCGTTGCCAATTAATCTGCCAATAGAAGACCACTTTCCATATCTCAAATTAACCCTTTGAAACCTGGAGTGACGTCTCTTTTCTAACTGCTGACACCTATCACAAGATTTAGACCTTTGAACTTTTTTCCCCCAATATTGGGGGAAAAAAGTTCAAAGGTCTAAATCTTGTGATAGGTGTCAGCAGTTAGAAAAGAGACGTCACTCCAGGTTTCAAAGGGTTAATTTGAGATATGGAAAGTGGTCTTCTATTGGCAGATTAATTGGCAACGCTGTTTGTGGTTTACCTCAGAAATATTCAATTCTCCACTATGATTTCTTATTACTTTTTAGCTGATTAATACACAGAGAGCTATTTACCTGCTAATTCATTCTTGAGGATCTAATTTGTGTTTCTAAACATGAAACTATCTTATAATGATAAAAGCAGCACATTACAGAGAGGCCCCTCTTGGCCTGTTAGTGAGGTTCACTGATTGTGACAGTCGTTGGCTTTATCCCTCCTTCATGTCACTGCTAAGTGTATGTAACCTAATTACGGACACTTAAGGCGGTACATAATATGATTACGCACTGTTGACAGTCAGAGACACATTTGACTGTTGATTTTGTGTGTTAGCCTTTTATCACAGACCATGCATGCAAAAGTCTTCCTTTGGCACCACTTGCTTACTGTTTACTGGAAAATGTTCAAAATTCAGTGCCGAAGTTACGAACCCCTCTGCTCTGTGTAGGTTTATAGAAACAAGAGAGACAACAGACCTTGTGTCCTCTGGTCGGGCAGCCAAAGCTGTTCGGTCCGC
>NW_024666152.1:0-644 GCF_008729295.1 Plectropomus leopardus | reverse complement strand
CAGAGAGACAGATGGACAGACAGAGAGACAGATGGACAGATGGACAGATGGACAGCCAGCCTCCCTCTGAGATCTTCTTTTAATTAAATCCACATTTGTAAGAACTCCTCATCAGCTTCCTCCCCTTCAATTAACCCCGGCCTGGCCAATCAGACGCTATCTCGTTAAGGCGGACCCCGCCGGCAGCGAGCGGTCACCTCTCTAATCTGTCTCTCTCTCTGCGGGACAGGAAGTGCCGGACAGCTAATTAGCGGCGAGCGAGCGAGGCGGCGTCTCCCCCGCTGAGAGCCCCGAGCTCGACCTCCATCACCAAACTTTACTGAAAGTTTTAATCATGGACGTATTATCAGCGGAGACAGAGAGGATTGTGGGTAGGGTGGAGGGGGCGGAGTCCTGTCTGCAGAGCTGATAGAGCGTCACCTGCAGAGAACAAAACAACCAAACTTCACTCAGTTTTCAGCCGATTTTAACAGTTTGATGGAAAACAGAAACGTCTTCAAACATGAAGTCCAGGATGTAGACCGAGCCGACACAGTCACGATTTATTCGGGGTCATTTCTGCTGACGTTGTTTTAACCCTTTGAAGGCCGAGCAGGTTAGTTTAAAGTATTTTGAAGGCATTGGGTGAAAGTGAGCAACTTAGC
>NW_024666151.1:0-834 GCF_008729295.1 Plectropomus leopardus | reverse complement strand
ACAGGGAGGATGCTGTGGTGACCAGGCCATGCCCCGTGGTGACGCTCGAACTCGAGGACAGCGAGGACTGAGGAATTTCAGAGGTGCGTTCAGAGGAATTTCCTCTGAACGCACACAGATCCCCCCGATTATTGAACAGTGGTCATACAACAGAGGAAATCATCGTCTCCCACTGCAGATTTTTACATTAAACAGTCAACTGATGGACGTGTCTGTCCATCTGTCTTTCTGTGACTCGTCTCTTCATGAAGACGATCACGTCTCCGTCACGTTCAAACTTTCATGGAAGAAACCGCCGGACCAGCAGAGAATAAACGAGCTCGTAGCTGAACCATGTGTCACCGTCAGCCGCATCCCGTCAGTCTGCATCAGCATCATTCTGTCTGATCCTAAATCAGGTCTGAAAAAATAATTCGGTTTCTATCACGTTTTGTCTTTTTTTGTATCTCGCTGCTTCCTGACAGGTCTATTTACAGCTCGACATCCAACCAATCACTGACGGAAACTTCACAGGAGGAAAGTCTGCCGCACAAACACGAGGTGCCGTCACACAAACACAGAAAAAGCTTCACTGTTGACTGTGTCAAACAGACATGTCCATGTCTCTGTCTCATGTCCTGAGCTCTGCGTCCCTGATGAATGAGACAGCAGCTCCAAACTGAATCAAGTCTGAGTCACATTAAAAACATAACGTGCCCGTTTCCAAAAACCAAACTCCTTCTGATTTACTGCGACGGCAGAAACCGAGCAAATTCACACCGAGCACATTCACACCAAGCACATTCACACAGAGCACATTCACACCGAGCACATTCACACCAAGCACATTCACAC
>NW_024666150.1:0-281 GCF_008729295.1 Plectropomus leopardus | reverse complement strand
ATAAAAATCTGAATATATTATATATATCTTGTTGCTAATCTTTACCTACCTCTGAACTAATGCTGTCTTTATACTTTTATATATCTTATACATTATATACTAACCAGTTGGCAAAATGTAGATTAACCTGTCTCACTCTAATAACCATTTTCCCACATAAAATCTGTGCACTGAACCACAAATAAACCACTTTCCTTTCTACTAACCTGCAATGTTTGAATAAGAAAAGGGTGCTTTTTCCAAAAGTGAGCTTTTAATTTGGCTGTGAAGCATCCATGTTT
>NW_024666149.1:0-351 GCF_008729295.1 Plectropomus leopardus | reverse complement strand
AAAAAGTCTGAGATAAAAAAAAAAAGGTACAAATATATACTTTCATGCATTGGCTGATATTAAAGAGATAATGATGATAACTGTAACTGTATACGTTTTCTTAAAAAAAAAAAAAAAAAGCTACAATGGCAAGGAATAGAAAATGTAAAAAAAAAATTGGTTCACAGAGAAAAAAATAAGCACAATATAGATTAATTCATAAGTTAGATTCAACTAATAATATTACTTATTTTATAGGTAAAAATTACTTAATGTTAGAGCTGCCGTTGGGCTGTTTTTCCTGTTTTATGTCAGTAAAGATAAAACTTTATTTATTCTGAGGGAAATTTCTGTGCAGCAGTTACAAAAAAA
>NW_024666148.1:0-307 GCF_008729295.1 Plectropomus leopardus | reverse complement strand
CTATTATATTATATATTACTGTCTTTCTTTACTGTCTTATGATATTTTTAAAGCTTGAGTTGTGTGCATTTTGTGTGGAGAGCTGTATGAGTGTGTGCGATATGATAACGGGCCTAAAAAAAAAAAAAAAAACAGAGGCAGATATGAGCAACAGGGCAACAGTCAAGCTACAGGATAATTTAGCAGGATAAAAGTTGTGTTTTCACAGACTTTGCCGAATAATAAAGGCACCCAGACTCGTGCTGACAGATTTGGTGACGTCAAAGCCATATTTTTAACTCTCTGTGCCTGTAACAAAACTGAAGGG
>NW_024666147.1:0-333 GCF_008729295.1 Plectropomus leopardus | reverse complement strand
TTCCACCCGCCATCTTTTCATCCACTGTGAATGTCCTCTGTAACCCCCGATGTCCATTACGTGTGACATAATCACTTGTGAGGGGCGTCACTTATTAAAGTCATGCATTTGGCTGGATCGGAAGTCTGTTACGTTATTATGACAGTGGCAAATATACGGTGAAAACATCTCTTTGTAGTTTAAGGTTTTTGAAACTTGAGCAAATTGGTTAGAAAACACAGGGACAAGGCAATGAACAACTTAAAAAGACATGAACCCAAAATTAGTAAGAAATTATTCGTTTTAAAAAAAAAAAAACAACAACAAACAAACAAGAAATGACCTGGATAAAGG
>NW_024666146.1:0-685 GCF_008729295.1 Plectropomus leopardus | reverse complement strand
TATCATGCAGGACATATATTCTTTTTTTTTTAAAAAAAAAGAAAAAATGTTGATGTTCAACAATAAATATGGTCCTAGGCAGGCACATGCAGTTCAGTGGTTGAGAGCGCTCAATGACACATTCAAGATGTTAAGTCACATTTCAAGTTTTTACCCCTCCAGTTTTCAAAGAATCCATCCTGCTAGGAGTTCATATATTATTGTCTTGTATCACTGAATCACAGAGGCAGTAACACTGACACTGATCAACAGGAAGAATGGTAGGGTACGGATTTGCACACAGGTACAAAAATATAACAAGGCTTGAATTGATGCCATTGCTAAATATTCCCTTTTTAACTTAATTTTCATCAGTTAGCTGTCTGCTAATCAGTGTCAAAAATACTTCCAGTGTGATTCAATGTTGTGACAAACATAACCTGAAGAGACCCACAAGTGTTTGGTGTTTATGATACAAATGATACACACATATACAGTTTGGGTCTGAATTACTGTAAAAGATGAAAAATTATGAACCTTAAAGCTATAGTTTGTAACTCTTATGAAAATAACGGTCATATTTGCAGAAGCCGTCACTATGTTCACACAGTAAGACAGATGATCTGTGAAAAAAAAAAAACATGAATCAAAACCAGCAATCAGAGCCGAGGAGTCTCTAACCAGCTGAAACATATTTTAGTGTACT
>NW_024666145.1:0-243 GCF_008729295.1 Plectropomus leopardus | reverse complement strand
TTCCACCCGCCATCTTTTCATCCACTGTGAATGTCCTCTGTAACCCCTGATGTCCATTACGTGTGACATAATCACTTGTGAGGGGCGTCATTTATTAAAGTCATGCATTTGGCTGGATCGGAAGTCTGTTACGTTATTATGACAGTGGCAAATATACGGTGAAAACATCTCTTTGTAGTTTAAGGTTTTTGAAACCTGAGCAAATTGGTTAGAAAACACAGGGACAAGGCAATGAACAACTTA
>NW_024666144.1:0-568 GCF_008729295.1 Plectropomus leopardus | reverse complement strand
CATGATATAACATTTACTGTAACTCAGTTTGCTCTTTAGTGACGTGATGCACCAAAAGGGATACAATTAAATCTACCCGTTTAGATAAAACACATTAAACGATGTAAAACTAATTAAATCTTAATTTGTTATTAATGAATGAGTTAATTTGTCATTTACTGCTCTTTTGAGATATCAAAGATAAAGCCTACTAAAAGTAACCAATGTGATACATATTTTCTTGCATTTCAAGTTATAATTAACCTCTAAGAGTTCTTTATAACAGCTGAAAGAAAGCAAACTAACTATAAAAAAAATAAAAAAGTTAAAAAAGAGAGACACGTGAATCAGGAGAGGATAGGCCTGATCAGTAATCCCTCCATGTATCTGCTGGATGTGTAAATAAGACATTTCTTGATGTTTATTTAGCCAAAAATATTTAAATGTGCTATATGTGACTCTGGAGAAAGATAGTTGATTGTTGAGTCTCAATCCCAGGTTGTCAAATAATGACATTTTCGGTTGGTAGTTGGAGCAAACCACTAAGGCATGCTTTATTTGTAAATAATATATATACAAAATTACCCAA
>NW_024666143.1:0-287 GCF_008729295.1 Plectropomus leopardus | reverse complement strand
GCTGCTGCTGATCATAGAGCTGCTGCTGATGGTACAGAGCTGCTGCTAATCACAGAGCTGCTGCTGATGGTACAGAGCTGCTGCTGATCATAGAGCTGCTGCTGATGGTACAGAGCTGCTGCTGATCATAGAGCTGCTGCTGATGGTACAGAGCTGCTGCTGATGGTACAGAGCTGCTGCTAATCACAGAGCTGCTGCTGATGGTACAGAGCTGCTGCTGATCATAGAGCTGCTGCTAATCACAGAGCTGCTGCTGATGGTACAGAGCTGCTGCTGATGGTACAGAG
>NW_024666142.1:0-1376 GCF_008729295.1 Plectropomus leopardus | reverse complement strand
ATTGCTCTACATGTCTTTCTGTGCTCTGGGACACTGTCCTCGGTTTTTATTAAAAAGTTACAACATTGAAACTGAGCGACAGAGTCCAGAATGCTTTTGCTACAGGGTCAGAGTAGTTTATTTTTATTGCCTCTAAATAGCTGAATATTTCCACTTGGTTGTGATGGCTGAGCCTTGGCTGACCACTAGCAGCTGTGATCAGTTGCTCGGAGCACAGTGCAAGTGTTATTTCATACAAGAGAAAAAATAAAAACCCGGTGAAAGGTGTCCTGTGGTGTTAACTAGCTTGTGTTGGTGTTTTGATGTATGCTCAGGCTGCAGTAAGTGCTTGTTGTGTGCAATTCTTCACAAGTTTTAACAAGGTTTTGTGTGATAATGAGCGAGTTTTGTGAAACCACAAGATAAAGTGAAATGTCAAACAAGAAAAGTTTCTGAGAATTTGATATGTAGTTAAACAAGAAAAAACTGTCATAGTAACATGAAAATATCTCGTTGCATGAAAAGGATCTTGTGGAAGAACGTCAAGATTTTGTTAATATTCTTTTCAACAGTGGCCATACAGCAGATATTTGGATGTATGCGCAGACTGTTTGCAGTTGGATAGTATTGTAAGCATTCTGGTTTCTTTTGTATTCGTTGTCTGTTTGTAATCTGAGTAGTGCTGGCCAATCGGTTTAAACAGCAGGCATGCCTGCTGTTTAAACCGATTGGCCAGCACTACTCAGATTACAAACAGACAACGAATACAAAAGAAACCAGAATGCTTACAATACTATCCAACTGCAAACAGTCTGCGCATACATCCAAATATCTGCTGTATGGCCACTGTTGAAAAGAATATTAACAAAATCTTGACGTTCTTCCACAAGATCCTTTTCATGCAACGAGATATTTTCATGTTACTATGACAGTTTTTTCTTGTTTAACTACATATCAAATTCTCAGAAACTTTTCTTGTTTGACATTTCACTTTATCTTGTGGTTTCACAAAACTCGCTCATTATCACACAAAACCTTGTTAAAACTTGTGAAGAATTGCACACAACAAGCACTTACTGCAGCCTGAGCATACATCAAAACACCAACACAAGCTAGTTAACACCACAGGACACCTTTCACCGGGTTTTTATTTTTTCTCTTGTATGAAATAACACTTGCACTGTGCTCCGAGCAACTGATCACAGCTGCTAGTGGTCAGCCAAGGCTCAGCCATCACAACCAAGTGGAAATATTCAGCTATTTAGAGGCAATAAAAATAAACTACTCTGACCCTGTAGCAAAAGCATTCTGGACTCTGTCGCTCAGTTTCAATGTTGTAACTTTTTAATAAAAACCGAGGACAGTGTCCCAGAGCACAGAAAGACATGTAGAGCAAT
>NW_024666141.1:0-379 GCF_008729295.1 Plectropomus leopardus | reverse complement strand
GTTATGACCACTCCATAGGAGGGGCGGGGAGGCTGGGGTGAAGTGTGGTTGTGAGTGTGGGCGGGTGTGTGTGTGTTAACGAAGAAATATATATAACGGGAGGGAGCGAGAGAATGCATCACTCGGGCATGGCAAACAGAAGTGTCATACGTGGCTTAGTTGGGGGACAGACACATACGAGTACTATAGTCAGTGCAGACGTGGTCCCCCCTTGGTGGAATGGAGTGAAGGGGGCAAGCAAGCGGTAGGTTGAGATTGAAGGAGGGGGGGGGCTGTGGGTGGTGGACAGTGGACGGTGCAGTGCCAATTTCACGCCTCCGCTCATCTCTGCCTCTTCCAGCTGCATGCTGCATGCTTTCCTCTCTGGCTCTCCTCCCCC
>NW_024666140.1:0-857 GCF_008729295.1 Plectropomus leopardus | reverse complement strand
TTTTTTTAAGTTATAAAGAACATTGCACAGGTATTTAACTCGTTTTAAAACATAGAAAAGGTATCATTTTAGTAACATATCTGAAACAATTTCAAAGAAATAAATTTTTTTTTAAAAACATAAAATAAAAACTGACACCGATAATTCTGATTATTTGAGAGGTCTTTATAGCTATTTTGTTTGTTTTTATCTTACAAACAGAGTCAATGATATATTGTAATATATTGTAAAATGAAACCAATTCAGTTCGAAAGCATTTTAACCTCTGAAACCTGAAAAAGTTGGTTTAATTCTTTCAAAACACAGAAAAACATAATGAGCAATTTGGCAAGAAATATCCAGCCAGCTGCAAAACAAAAAAAGTTTAAATGACATGGAAGTGATAAAAATGAGAGAAAAACGTTCAGAAAACTACTATATTTCCATTTCTTTTAGTTATATATATTTCACATGAAAGAAAAAAGAAAAGAATAATTTTATTAAGAAAGCAAATTTATTGGCACTTTCTTGAGGTTATTTTCATGTTTCTTTTTTCTTTACATTTTTCCTTTCTCTATTTTCCAGTAATTTTTTCATACGTCTTGTAGATTTGTTGCTACAGTATACCTTGAAACCAGTTTATCGAGTTACTGTAAAAAAAAATAAAAATAAAAAAATAGAATAAAAATAGGCTCTGTATTGATTCACCTTTCTTTCGTTGATCAGGTCGCAACTATCAAGCTCCCCTCGTCAGTGTTCGCCTCGGAGTTTGAAGAGGAGGTGGGACTCCTGAACAAAGCCGCTCCGATCTCAGGTAAGCGGCAGCTCGGCCAGAAATGTCTTGCAAATTGCAAAAAAAAAAAAAAAAAAGGATATAA
>NW_024666139.1:0-224 GCF_008729295.1 Plectropomus leopardus | reverse complement strand
CAAACAGTTTAACAAAAAATGGCCCAAAAATTAGTCCAGACATTTTTAAATGTGGGGTTAAATGTGCACAACAAACTTAGACACATAGAAAACCAAAACTTAAAAGTTACAAGAAAATTATCTGAAAATAAGAACAAAAAACTAAAATAAATGTTTAAAATATAAAGACATATATAGGTATCTTTTATATAGTTTATAATATGTTTTCTGTAACATAATTTTAG
>NW_024666138.1:0-600 GCF_008729295.1 Plectropomus leopardus | reverse complement strand
ATATTATGAGCTATATTTTATATTATTTAAACATTTTAATGCTACAAAGATACACCATAGGAGTTATCCTTCCTCTGCCCCTCCTGAGTATGTTTGCCTAACCTTTTTATTTAATTTTATTTATTTTTAATTTTGATAAATGATAACCATATATGGTTTTTATAAGGAAAACTTGAATTATAATTTTCGATTAAGTTCGATACAACACCGGCTCCCTTTTCAGGTTATATGTAATTTTTTGCAAGGCACAAACGCGGCCATGTCTGATATAAACCTGTCTGTAGTTGGTCAGCTTGGTAACTTGCTACCTGTTACAGATTAGTGGCAGGACATGATTTATGTACTTTATTGAAATCTAAATCTAAATTTATATTTTTGTTATTCCCCACTTCTCTTTTACCCTGCTCCCCCTCTTTTTTATGAAATATTCATTTTATATTATGAGCTATATTTTATTTTATTTAAACAGTTATTTTAATGCTGCAACTTTGATCAATACACCCAAACAATGATACACCATAGGAGCTACATGGGCTATCCTTCCTCTGCCCCTCCTGAGTATGGTCGCTAAACCTTTTTGTTTTATTTTACTTTATTTTA
>NW_024666137.1:0-217 GCF_008729295.1 Plectropomus leopardus | reverse complement strand
CCTGACTGACTGCTTATTTTTCACTGGACTGAGTTGAAATTTGTACTAAACATTCACAAAACCCTAATATTAATTTGCAACATGTATTAATATGAATAGTTGATGCTAAATGTTAACAGTAATAAACTTTATAAAAATAAACAGCTTTTACCAAACGGAGAATCTTACAATTAAAAACGTATTACTTTGACTAGTTTCACTGTCTTGCAGCCAAATT
>NW_024666136.1:0-356 GCF_008729295.1 Plectropomus leopardus | reverse complement strand
TGTAGTGTATAGAGATTTTATATTATCTTATTTTCTCTTATTTGTATTTTGTAATATTGTTGGGGGGATTGTTTGTTTTTTCCACTTTAATCACCTTTTTTCTTTGCATTTTCCCTCTGTTTCTGACTCTTAATGTGAAATTCCCCTGTGTGGGATTAATAAAGTCTTCTTGTTTCTTAAATCCTTGTGTGCTCATGCTTGTTTCTCTTTTATTGTATTTTATTTTTGTCTGTATTGTTTGTACCTACTTGTGTATTTTTTTTTTCATTTGTATTTTTTGTATTGCCTCATAATTGTTAATAAAAAGTTAAAAAAAAAAAAAAAAAAAGGAGGGAACAAAAGTAAGCCCATCCTGC
>NW_024666135.1:0-258 GCF_008729295.1 Plectropomus leopardus | reverse complement strand
TTAAAATTAAATGTGTCAGCAGTCTCGTTCTGCACGTGCTCTGTGAACTTCAGACCTGCAGCCGAGCGTCCAGACACTGCAGGAGCAAAATCAAATAATCAAATATTTGGATTTGAAGTGTGACATTAAAGTGGACTCCTCGGCTCGCTGTGAAGGTCTGAGGGGAGTTAGACAGTTAGACAGCTGAGACTAAAGGAAGGTACAGCGGAGTATCATCAGCATACGGTGATATATTTTCTAAAGTCACCGGACTGTAAC
>NW_024666134.1:0-325 GCF_008729295.1 Plectropomus leopardus | reverse complement strand
CTTTTGGAGATATTATGTAGTCGGGTTGTCTACCAGTCTGCCCTTCTCGTGAAAGTGATATCTCAAAAGTGGCTTCAGGGAACTCCTTCATGTTTGATACAAACATCCCCTTAGACTAAACAATGAACTGATTCAATTTTGGTGGTCAAAGGTCAAGGTCACTGTAACTTGGCATCCGTCTCATTCTTGTAAAAGTGATATCTCATTTTTTTAAATTTGGCCAGACGTTCACTTGGACTAAAGGGAATTTGATAACTGAGAGAAATACCACTCTGCAATCCGACAGGTTCTTTTGGGGCACTTCCTTGACCCACCTTGGCTCCCG
>NW_024666133.1:0-232 GCF_008729295.1 Plectropomus leopardus | reverse complement strand
ATCAAAAAAATCCAAATTATTTTTAAAAAATAGACAAAATATCGCCTCCCTCCAAATTATTGAGAAAAAAAAGTAAATGGAAAAAAAAGCTAAATTTATTTTAAAAAGAACAAAAGAAATCAAAACAGAAAAAAAGAAAAGAACACCCGAGGCTTGAAATTATAAAAAGAAAAAAAAAAACACAGCCCAAAACTCGAATTTATTTAAAAAAGAAACGAAAACATTGAAAAAT
>NW_024666132.1:0-514 GCF_008729295.1 Plectropomus leopardus | reverse complement strand
CAAAAAAAATCTATGCTATATTAAAATAATCTAAAACTATTTTAAAGTCCCTTCATTACACTGCCTTTGAATGGGTACAATTTCAATCAATCATATTTATGAAAGAACCTCTAAATGAACTATAAATAATAATAAAATAACCTCTAAAAAATCTATTTTTTAAAATTACTACTTCTAAAGCCTTTTACTATAAAAATATATTTTAAAAAATCACAATCCTCTCTCTAATTTTTTATTGCTGTGAATATATCAACACATTTTTACTTCAAACAACTGCATTTATTCAAGTTTCTCACCAGAAACTATATTTTACAAGATAACATTTGAAAACATCATAAGAATGTTGTAATCTTGAACACATCAAAATATAACTCTATCGCAGCTTTCCTTCTGCCAATGTAAACATCCTTTTGTTTTATTGTCGATAGAGATTTTTACTGCTTCCCTTCATCCTGAGGGTATCCCAGACACATCTTCTTTTGTCCCTGGGATTTCTGGAAGCTGTTAGTCTGAA
>NW_024666131.1:0-1114 GCF_008729295.1 Plectropomus leopardus | reverse complement strand
GACACATATACACAAATACTATTTATTTATATATTTATTGTTGTTTTGTTTACATTCACATGATAAATTGTGAGTTTAAATTTTAAATGTGTGCCGGTGCAGATCTTATTTTGGAAAAATTGCCACCAAATATTTTTTTTTTTTCACTTTTCTTTAACCCTTGTTGATAAGACGTTAATATGCAATCTGACATTTGCTTCTTTCTTTTTCCCCCTAATATTTCCTGCTGTCGTTTTTTTTCTGTTTCTCCTTTTGCACTGGCGGTATTTGCTTTTATTCCTCCAGAGGAGCCTCCTCCCCGCCCTCCTCAGCCAGCAGTGTTAATCAAGAGTAAGTCTGGTTTCTCTCAGCAGCTCCTCACCCATTGCTCCTGCCCTCTCTGTTCCCTCCTAGCTCCACTCCTTAAAGGTACATCCCATATTTTTTTGTCTCTTCCTTTGCTTGTCTTTGCAGTGATTCTACCATCTACTTTTAATTTCCCTCCTAACGTCATTATTCTCCATCTTTCCACCTTTGTGTCCCTCTAACAGGTGTGCAGTGTCCTTGCTGTGCACAACAGGACTAACTTTGAACCTGGAGACTTTTTTGGAGTGTTTTGTGGTGTGATCAGTGTCATTACTCTCTAAATGTTTTTTCAGTAAAGTAACAACTGTTGTTGTTTGTGTCTCCAGAGCCTTGCTATGATCCCGTAAACGACGACGAGGATTTGACTTCCACAGGATTAAAGAGATTATCGCTTCGGAAAACGGGTTCTGTCAAAGGCTTGAAACTGAAACCTGCTGCGTGGGTCTCTGCCTCCAAACAGAGCGCTGGCCGGACTTCAGGGTCAGGCCACAACCCCAACAGCGAAGTGTCCCTCATTGACTTTGGGGAGGAGTTCCCTCCGCCCACACCGTCCCCCTCCCCTGTGGTCGAAATCCAGATTCCCTCGCTGGCAAAGCTGGCGCTGGAAGCAGAGAACATCCTGGACCGGACTCCGCCTCAGAGTCCGTCTAGATCGCTGCCCCGCCCCCTTCACCCGACACCAGTGGTGGACTGGGACGCCCGGCCGTTACCTCCGCCCCCGGCCTATGACGATGTAGCTCAAGACGAAGACGATATGGAGGTACGTGAG
>NW_024666130.1:0-366 GCF_008729295.1 Plectropomus leopardus | reverse complement strand
AAAAAAAACCACACAGGCAAAAATATGAGCTACTTGGCAAGAAATGCCCAACAAACTGCAAAGAAAAGTAAAAGGTGACAAGTATTTCCAACATTATCAAAACATGGAGGGAAAAATGTTGTAAAAAAATGTGTAAAACTATTTTTATAGCTCTTTTGATAAAATATTTAAAATTATGTTACAGAAAAAGAAAACTTTTTTAGCACTTTATTGAATTCATTTTTTCTTTAAGTATTCTTCTACTTTCTTTTTTACTAATTTTTGCTGGTTTTTGGGGCCATTTCTTGGCCCTCTTCCAGTGTTTTGGAAAAAAAAAATTCCCCTGATAATCAGCTGCTGGGAATGTCATTAGTTTTGCAGAAATTT
>NW_024666129.1:0-287 GCF_008729295.1 Plectropomus leopardus | reverse complement strand
ACAGTGGCTGAGGAATTATCAGATTTCAGCCTTAATTTTAATAAACATAGTAATTTTCTGTAAAAAAAAAAAAAAAAACATTACATAATCTCACATGATTAGTGATATATATGTATATGCATATGTTAAAATCGCTCATTGGGGGCACATTAAAGGAATACTTCAGCAGTCATGTTGTGGTACCTTGAATTTCTGCAGAAAACTTCATGTGCATGCCTCCATGTAAAATGGTGAACATACTGACTCACTGATTTATTGGGGGCCATGTTTAAGCAAATCTATATCAA
>NW_024666128.1:0-334 GCF_008729295.1 Plectropomus leopardus | reverse complement strand
TTTTAAACACGCTGTGAAGCAGTTTCATTCATGTAAATGGGCTAGATAATTAAAACGAGATTGGTTGCGATGTGACTGGTTTGGACAGAGCTAATGTTGACTTTGATGTCATCAGTGGTGGAAGTGTTTAGTTTCTTTGCTCAAGCTCAAATACAATTTTGAGTTTCTTTTACTTTACTTGATTGATTCCATTTTATGCTACTGTATCCTCCATACTACACGAAAATTCAGGGGGAAATATTGTACTCTTTACTTTGACAAGTATATTCATTAGTTTCTTTTCAGATTAAAATTGCATATATATATATATATATAATGCAGAATGAGTACTTAC
>NW_024666127.1:0-325 GCF_008729295.1 Plectropomus leopardus | reverse complement strand
AGCTCACACTGGATTCCCAACCTATTCCCATGATTGATAAAAAAAAAATATTTAAGGAGAATAATTTGCACCTCAGTAACAATGAGACATTTTGTATTGTGTTTCATCCAAACAAACTCGTTTTCACTATTTTACAGCACCCCCGCTCATACAGATGGCTTCTTTTAAAGCTGTTAGATGTTAATGGGAATGGCTTTGTGCAATGTTGTCAAAATAGTGTATTTAATCCATCACAGAACATATGCTAAATACAGAGTTATAATTTTCCTTGTACACACATTTGATAGTAGTAGCATAGTATGTTTAATTTGACTATTACACTGTG
>NW_024666126.1:0-526 GCF_008729295.1 Plectropomus leopardus | reverse complement strand
ACAGGCCCAAAGACTTAGCTTGCTGTGATGGATCAAACTCCAGTAAGCAGGTTTCCTCTCGGTTGGCGATGTTAGTGATAATAAGACAAAACAGTTGTCATATTGCTGTCCCAGCTGACTAGTTAGCTCTCTTGCTAAAAACTATCTGATCCATTTGTGGCACGTTACCCTGTTTAGGACAGCCTGATGGAGCAGTTTATAAGCATTCTAATAGCACCATAAATTATAATTGCTCATTAAGGAGGACTGATTTAAATTACAAAAAAAAAAAAAAGACTATCTCATCTAATGTGATTCAAATTGAGGATTTTGTTAGAGGAGTTGTTTTATTTTTTTTTTTTTAAAAAGGGGAATATGAAAGGGTAAATAGGGTTATTATATTGTGAAATATGACAGCAAATATTTGAAACTTAACTCAGAAACCTCAGTAGAAGCTATAATTGTTTAAAAAAAAAGGTATGATTTGGTACAGCCATACTTACAATTACTTCAAAACATTCATCTAAGTTCTCCTATCTTTCTACAC
>NW_024666125.1:0-472 GCF_008729295.1 Plectropomus leopardus | reverse complement strand
AATAAGACAAAACAGTTGTCATATTGCTGTCCCAGCTGACTAGTTAGGTCTCTTGCTAAAAACTATCTGATCCATTTGTGGCATGTTACCCTGCTTAGGACAGCCTGATGGAGCAGTCTAGAAGCATTCTAATAGCACCATAAATTATAATTGCTCATTAAGGAGGACTGATGTAAATTACAAAAAAAAAAAAAAAAAAAAAGACCATCTCATCTAATGTGATTCAAATTGAGGATTTTGTTAGAGGAGTTTTTTTTTTTGTTTTTTTTTTAAAAAAAGGGGAATATGAAAGGGTAAATAGGGTTATTATATTGTGAAATATGACAGCAAATATTTGAAACTTTACTCAGAAACCTCAGTAGAAGCTATAATTGTTTTAAAAAAAAGGTATGATTTGGTACTACTGATTTGGTACCATACTATACCATACAATTACTTCAAAACATTCATCTAAGTTCTCCTATCTTTCTAC
>NW_024666124.1:0-356 GCF_008729295.1 Plectropomus leopardus | reverse complement strand
GTGACATTCAGATCCATTAATAATCTTTTGTAAAAAAGCTATATATGTGTTTAATATGATATTTTGACATGCATATATATAATATCATGTTCACTTCATAAATATTTTTTAAAAAAATAATGTACCTTAACAATATGATAAGTAGACTGAAGTGTGCCTTGTGTGGTCGGCCATGCTTGTTAAAAAAAAGGGGGACGTGAATTTACTGCAGTCCAAGTCTGTGGATTTGGGTGGATTCAGATGACAGTAATTATACATAAATCTATACATCCCAAAGTTATGGCCATTGGAGGGGACAGGGGACCTGAATGACTTTAACTGCAAAAACCACCCTGGACCATTTTCTTCAACATTTT
>NW_024666123.1:0-276 GCF_008729295.1 Plectropomus leopardus | reverse complement strand
TCTCGGGTTTATTTGAGTGATATTTTGCAAGTGAAGGCCAGGGGGGCATGACCCAAACACTGCATGGGTCCGAGTGTGTAAAAGTTAGCAGTTCTCTAGATTTCACCCTTTACTTCTGCTAAAATGGATTCATTTCGATTTAAAGATAATTTGTCCATTACAACAGAAAACAATAAAAATGTCTTGATCATAAGTCCGTATTCTGGTTGTATTTGTATGTTAATGTGATGCATTAATTAAAAATAGAATACATACATACATACATACATACATACA
>NW_024666122.1:0-249 GCF_008729295.1 Plectropomus leopardus | reverse complement strand
TTGTTTCTGTATTTCTTTCATTGTGTTTGTTTCTGTCTTTACATTTTTTTCAAAGTTTGTTTGTTTGTGTTTCTTTCTTTTTTCTTTCTTTCTCCCTCTCTGTTTCTTTCTTTATTGTTTATTTCTTTCCTTCCTCTTTTTCTTCTAAACTTAAACTCTAACGTGTTTATTTTATGTTTATTTTATTTTTGTTTATTGTTTATTGTTTATTGTTTATTGTTTATATTTGTCTCTCAGTGGACCCTCCAC
>NW_024666121.1:0-231 GCF_008729295.1 Plectropomus leopardus | reverse complement strand
CATTTCAAACGCACCACAAAATTTAACAGACGCAGATTATTGTATTGATCAACTGTCTGAGCTTTTTAACTTTTTTTAAATATATAACTTTATTTTTCATTTTTTGATTGAACATAAAAAAGACTACAATTGTACATGTGACACAAAATTTGACAAATTTAAGTTGTTATTAATGATGATGGTGATAATAAGTAATTAATAATGTAGCAGGAAAAATAACTGGTTCAAACT
>NW_024666120.1:0-2294 GCF_008729295.1 Plectropomus leopardus | reverse complement strand
TTTTTTTGTCAGTATAACTGACAAAAAATACAATACAATGCAAGTTTTTCTGCTGTCAGATGAAAGCATAAGAACATATTATAGTGATTTGCAAATACACCTTTGTCGTACTAAATCACAGTTTTTTATACTTCTGCACTTGGATGAAGAAGCAAGAAAAAGAAAATCTCTAAAGGACAAAAAAGATATGTCAGTGACAAAACCTATAATCTGTGTCTGCTTATACTGAAAAATACAACCGGCAATCACACAGTTGGAGGAAATGGATCAAAGCTTTCGCCTGTTAAGAACAAGCAGAATAACCACCCATGTTTGTCAAAACATGACAGCGGCAGTAATACGAAGCAAGTAGAGATTTAACAATGTTTCTTTTGTTTTAGTACTTCAGTTTTGATGGCAAACTTTTCAAAAACATGAAACATGCAGGTGTCGATTCAAATTCATGTTTAAGAAATATTTATTGTCCCACTAGGGGCAAATTCTTGTGCAGCCAGCAGAAGTGCATTAGTGCATACCAAACACACACGTTCAACTTTCTTTCGTGAAGAATTTCATGTGTAAACTACGTTTTCAAATTTATTCACATTAGTGTGGACATGGCCTTAATACGAAGCTGAAGAGAGAGACAGAGCGGAGAAACCAAACAGAGTGAGACAGAACAGTAAGCAAAGAGATAAGGTCAAGTACATTCATCAGGGTTATTATATTCAGGGACAAAGATTGATCAAGCATACAGAAAATAGACAGCACCATTAAATAGCCATCAAGGAAGACGCAAGCGGAATTTAAAAAGTATAAGACAGAAGGGGTTGGAGCAACAGTTACAGAGAAACGAGGGCCAGAACAGACAGAGTGAGATGGAATAAACTGTCGACCTCCAACACACACCTCTTTCACCCTTTTCTGAGGTTTCATCAGTTCATGGTCTCTTGACTTAGTGGGAGGATTAGAACTTGATTGCAGTAATTTCCTTACTAAATGAGGCAGCACAAATTGTAATACCATAATTAGTATTGTACTAGGAGGCATGCATGTATGAGGCCTTTAGCAGTCTATCATAAGGGTGCACAGTACCAAACAAATACCTTAAAGTGTAGGTGTGAGCATAGATGTGCACATATACACATAAGTGCACTAAATATATATATATATATATTTAGTGCACTTATGTGTATATGTGCACATCTATGCTCACACCTACACTTTAAGGTATTTGTTTGGTACTGTGCACCCTTATGATAGACTGCTAAAGGCCTCATACATGCATGCCTCCTAGTACAATACTAATTATGGTATTACAATTTGTGCTGCCTCATTTAGTAAGGAAATTACTGCAATCAAGTTCTAATCCTCCCACTAAGTCAAGAGACCATGAACTGATGAAACCTCAGAAAAGGGTGAAAGAGGTGTGTGTTGGAGGTCGACAGTTTATTCCATCTCACTCTGTCTGTTCTGGCCCTCGTTTCTCTGTAACTGTTGCTCCAACCCCTTCTGTCTTATACTTTTTAAATTCCGCTTGCGTCTTCCTTGATGGCTATTTAATGGTGCTGTCTATTTTCTGTATGCTTGATCAATCTTTGTCCCTGAATATAATAACCCTGATGAATGTACTTGACCTTATCTCTTTGCTTACTGTTCTGTCTCACTCTGTTTGGTTTCTCCGCTCTGTCTCTCTCTTCAGCTTCGTATTAAGGCCATGTCCACACTAATGTGAATAAATTTGAAAACGTAGTTTACACATGAAATTCTTCACGAAAGAAAGTTGAACGTGTGTGTTTGGTATGCACTAATGCACTTCTGCTGGCTGCACAAGAATTTGCCCCTAGTGGGACAATAAATATTTCTTAAACATGAATTTGAATCGACACCTGCATGTTTCATGTTTTTGAAAAGTTTGCCATCAAAACTGAAGTACTAAAACAAAAGAAACATTGTTAAATCTCTACTTGCTTCGTATTACTGCCGCTGTCATGTTTTGACAAACATGGGTGGTTATTCTGCTTGTTCTTAACAGGCGAAAGCTTTGATCCATTTCCTCCAACTGTGTGATTGCCGGTTGTATTTTTCAGTATAAGCAGACACAGATTATAGGTTTTGTCACTGACATATCTTTTTTGTCCTTTAGAGATTTTCTTTTTCTTGCTTCTTCATCCAAGTGCAGAAGTATAAAAAACTGTGATTTAGTACGACAAAGGTGTATTTGCAAATCACTATAATATGTTCTTATGCTTTCATCTGACAGCAGAAAAACTTGCATTGTATTGTATTTTTTGTCAGTTATACTGACAAAAAAA
>NW_024666119.1:0-303 GCF_008729295.1 Plectropomus leopardus | reverse complement strand
CTCTTCATTTGGTGCAGACTGTTGTTGTCACTGCAGCTAAAACACCTCGCAGCGTTAGTCTCGAGCGCTTTTCTGCTCCGCGTTTTTGTTGTGTTGCTCCTTTATGCATCTAATTTCTGTTTTTATTCCACTTATCCACTGTCTTTACTTATATCCTGCTTGACCTCGAGGACACTAAAAAAGTTTTTAATTGTTTTCTAACTTGACCTTTGACATTACCTGGTGGACCGATCCACTTGCAGGGGCGAGCGGGGGAGTGATGACGGCCAGTACCAATGCACCCGTTTCCCCTAGCCACGCACT
>NW_024666118.1:0-281 GCF_008729295.1 Plectropomus leopardus | reverse complement strand
GGTTATTTCTTTCTTGCTTTTTCTCATTTCATTTATTTTATTTATAACGACAACAAACATTAGTCAACATTTACGTAAATACGTCATTAGGCGGATTTTCACGCGACTTTCCTCTCGCGATAACATTCCAAATAACCATGGCGATGGATGTCCCAAACATTGGCAGATTTATTTCTATTGCAGCCACTTAATAAAGGCATTTTAATATTACTTTCATTTATTTGTCTCGTATAGGAGTTAAAAAGATCCGAGTCATGTGACTTTGTTGTACTTTGTCTTCT
>NW_024666117.1:0-747 GCF_008729295.1 Plectropomus leopardus | reverse complement strand
TTTTTTTTTGCGTGACATTTCCTGCGGAGTTGCTCAATGCATTTTCCACCATGTTTTCAAAAGAAACCAAACCAATTTTCAGAGTGCAAATGCTTGTAAAAGACTTTGAATGCAGCGCAATTCAGATGTTAAAGGGTTAAATGTAGTAATAATAACAGTAAAAAACTTCCATAAATTTGCAATGTTTGAGTGCATCTTACAGTCAGTGTTTTAATGCTTTTACTTCTGAAGATGTGTAAGATACTGACTGACAGAAGTTGTGTTTTTAGAGGATTTTTTGTGGTATTTCTGCAGTGAAAGCTGTGCACAGAGTGGAGAGAGTAATGAAAGAGTTAACAGTGAGGTGATGAGCGGAGGTCAGAGTCAGAGCGGAGGCACTCAGTGAAGCAAACAGGCGCTCCATCAGTATGTAAATGATGGCGGTGCAGAGTGTGCTGCCGGTGCGGCAGGTCGTCTCTCAGCTGTAACGGCCTCATCTAAACACCTGGCTGCTCCGCACATCACAAACACAACCAGCCATCTGCCGCACCTGCAGGGAATTTAAATTCTCTATTAATATTTACAATGATCAAAGTATCAACCGAGGCAAACACGAAGGTCAGGAGGTCGGAGCGAACCGAGGAGAACAGCGGTGTCAAACCCACGACTCCGACTACACGATGTTAAACACCAGCGGCAAAAATGTATGCAGATAATTTCTGTGTAACTTAAAAAGATATGTTTGATGGTATTCTATGTTTTATACAT
>NW_024666116.1:0-301 GCF_008729295.1 Plectropomus leopardus | reverse complement strand
CATGTTACATTTAACATGTGATGTGTTAACATGTTGGATGTAACGTGTGATGTGTTAACATGTTGGATGTAACGTGGCATGATAACATGTTGGATGTGACATGTTAACTTGTTAGATGTAACATGTGATGTGTTAACACGTTAGATGTTACATGTGTCGTGTTAAAATGTTGAATGTAACATGTGATGTGTTAACATCCATCCATTCATTTTCTTCTGCTTATGTGGGGCGGTGTCGGGGGGGCAGCAGGCGTGCTGTATTTCAGCTGTGGTTGTGTGTGTGTGTGTGTGTGTGTGTATGT
>NW_024666115.1:0-208 GCF_008729295.1 Plectropomus leopardus | reverse complement strand
TCTAAGACTGTCCGTCTCTAAGACTGTCCGTCCCTGAGACTGTCCGTGTCTAAGACTGTCCGTGTCTGAGACTGTCCGTCTCTGAGACTGTCCGTCTCTAAGACTGTCCGTCCCTGAGACTGTCCGTCCCTGAGACTGTCCGTGTCTAAGACTGTCCGTCCCTAAGACTGTCCGTCTCTGAGACTGTCTGTCTCTAAGACTGTCCGTC
>NW_024666114.1:0-517 GCF_008729295.1 Plectropomus leopardus | reverse complement strand
TGTACAATGACCTGAAAATAAGAACTGTTGTGATTTCCCTTCCCTTAGATGAACTGTTTTGGTAAATAGTCATCCATAAATCCCGCCATCCAGCGCCGCCATGTTGCTACGGTGGCCCGGAAGGGACAAATCAAGCATTGGCTCCAGATAGGGTCATTCGCGTTTTTTGTCGGCCATTGAAGTTTGCAGCCACTCAACAATGAAGACAGTTGGGAAAAAAAAAAGTTGGGAAAAAATGTTTTGATTTGGGTTTTTTTTCGTGAAACTGCTTTATTCAGTGTTTTTACCCTTACCCTATATCCCCAAATTGATATCTTTTAAAAACAGTAGGAATGACAACAAGTAACTTCACAAGACATGAGCCTAAAATTTGCAACAAAAAAAAAACATTGAGAAATTATCTGAAAATAAGCTAAATGTACACAAAAACAAAATCAAAGAGAATGACCCAAACGAGTGCTGATTTTTTAAAAGTATTTGTTTGGTATATTTTATTTATGTATTTGTTCTGTAAAAT
>NW_024666113.1:0-317 GCF_008729295.1 Plectropomus leopardus | reverse complement strand
TTACTTATGTATGCATCTGTTTTACACTGTAGCATCACACACGTTTATATTCTTAATTTACATACTAGTTTTATACATTGCATTGTAGCATAAGGCACAGTTTTAAATTTTACACACTTTACACACTCAGCACATTTTATATATTTATCATTTTAAATATTTACATATGAGTGCTTATTGTTTACAACTGTATTTCTTTACATTTTATATCTTTATACACTTGACATACTTGGCACCTTATACAAACTTATATTTTTTAATATTTACATACTAGCGTTTATTGTTATACGATTACTGTATATCTTATATTTTTATTT
>NW_024666112.1:0-311 GCF_008729295.1 Plectropomus leopardus | reverse complement strand
CTATATTAATTATTCTTTAGATGCCTATGCTGAGTTGTTTCATGTTTCTATCCTAAACTTTTTGATAAACAAGCTCAATTTTCTGCCCTTTTAAGCAGTTTTACTCAATTTGTGGCTTGTTGGCCAAATCTGGCCCCCCACAGGGAGCCAGGTGGCCCCTCAGCCATTTTCTAGTTCACTGTAAGAATAAAGTGAGTGCCAGAGTGCAACAAACAGCATCAAAATAGAGTCCTAAAAAAAGTCTAAAATGCTAGAAATGTCCTAAAATCTGAGAAAATTTCTAAAATCCTAGAAATCTCCTGAAATCCTAG
>NW_024666111.1:0-392 GCF_008729295.1 Plectropomus leopardus | reverse complement strand
CCCCGATCGGCCAGGAAGTCCATCAGGTGGTCGTAGAGCGCCTGAAACACGACAGCAGCGGCTTTACTTTCAGTTTAACTGCGATACTGTTTACAAACGGCAACAATTCCTGCACGCTGATTTACATCGTTCTTTCAAGACCGAATAAAAATACATAAAAAAAAACATATGTACTTCTTGTTTCTTTTTCAATTAAAATTTTTAAAAAATTGATTATTTTTTTCCTTTAAGTTCATGCAATTAAAAATTTTTTTTAAAAAAAAATTTGGGTTTTTTTTTTTTTTTTTTTTTTTTTTAAGAAAAACATCCGGTGGGTTTTTTTCCATTTCATTTTTTTAAAAGGCAATTCTTTTTCTTTCTTAAAAAAGTTTTTGTTGATTTTTAAAATAAAT
>NW_024666110.1:0-249 GCF_008729295.1 Plectropomus leopardus | reverse complement strand
AAGACAGAGAGTCATCAGTGTTTTGACACCAGAGGGAGATTGTGTAATCGAGGGGCATCTAAGTAGCAGAAAGATAAATCCCCCATAGAGTCCAGACACTGGTGGTTGTGGTGGCTGATGACTCTGAGAGTGATGGCTGATGATGCCTAAGAATCTGCAAAGACTAGGCAGTGATGGTGAGGTAGAAGGTGCACACAACTACGGCATGAACGAGCTACACACAGAAAGAGAACCATATTTAAAACAAGA
>NW_024666109.1:0-1359 GCF_008729295.1 Plectropomus leopardus | reverse complement strand
TGAGCATAAAATCCAAAGTACAAAATACAAACGGTTATTTATTTTTTTGGTATCCTATTGATAAATGAATAACGAAACAACTAATTTTCCAATCCTGGATTTCAAATTGAATATCAAGAGTACAAATGATACATGGATTCTTCCAAACTGGCTTCATTTTTCGTTCTCTGAGATTGCAGCTTCTCTACTTATCATCCTGTTGTTCACATGAAGTTTTGCAGATTAATCTTCATTTAAATCTGAGTAACGCTAAATAGAATTCACCAATAAAATCAGGTTAGAAGCAACTTTTGTGTTTTTGTTCTGTTGACCTGTATGGACTTACATATTAACTTACATACTGTACTTTTAATTAAGTTAACATTATAATATAGTGTATGACTTTTTTAAAGTTGTGAAAAGCAGGTTTCTGCTTTTGAAAATAATATTATCAATCATATCATAATAGATCTCCAAGTAAACTGTTATTCACAGGTGAACAGTTATTAAAACTTTCCATTGTTGGTCTCAATGCAGCTGTATCTATATTTGGCTCCATCTTCTGGTTCATACAAGAACAGCAGAAAACAAAAGCCGTTTCGGCATCTGAACTGTACCGAGGCCAAGAGGCCATGCTTGCAATAATTATTATTATCATCATCATCATCATGATCTCAGGGTCACAATTTTATTTAATCTGGTTATTGATTTATGTAATTTTTGTAATTATTTTTGCTCAAAGCTCTTATTGTTAACATCAAGCCTCATTATTTCCTCTTCTTTTTTTTGGATTAACTTATTCTAACTTATTACCTGACAATAATAAAAATGCCATCAAAGTTCTTAGAGCCTGTAATAACACCTTTAAATATTTTTAAATACCCTTTTGTCTCACCAACAGTCAAAAGCCCAAATATTTTCAATTTAATTTTATAGAAGACTACAAAAATCAGCAAACATTGAGAATTGAGAATCCAGGCCCAGTGTATTTTTAGCACTTTGCAAGTAACATGGCAGCTTTACTTTTCACAGACACAAATACTTAACTTTAATGGCTTAACAAAGCCGGTTCACTGTGAGAGATGCGGACACTGCATGCTTGAGGCTTGAGAACCGTGCAAGTTGCAGGTTCGTCTGAGAAGGTTCCTTTTTTGTGTGTTTGTGTTCCTCTCTTGGGGCGGTAGGGGTTGCATGTTTGACTTACCCATTTCTGCTGGATTGTGATGCAACATCCTCTGCAAAGCTGCCGGTAGTAGTCTGCTCTGGCCTACTTTGCTTTAGATGTGGGTAGTTTATTCATGGGTTAAAGGTAAAAAAAAAAAAAAATTGTTAAAGTGCAAAAATTAAAATTCCTTCAAGGTCTTCTTGGTGTGATGAAAC
>NW_024666108.1:0-224 GCF_008729295.1 Plectropomus leopardus | reverse complement strand
ATCCGAGAAATGTCACAAAATCCTTGAAATGTCCTAAAATCTTAGAAAAGTCTTAAAATCCTGGAAATTTCAGAAAAACCTAGAAATGTCCTAAAATCCTAGAAACATCATAAGATCCTTGAAATGGTTTAACATCCTTGAATTATGCTTAAATCCTAGAGGTGTCCTAAAATCCTCGAAATGTCCTAAAATCCTAGAAACATCCTAAAAACCTTGAAATGTCG
>NW_024666107.1:0-424 GCF_008729295.1 Plectropomus leopardus | reverse complement strand
TATATATATAAGCCCTGCATTTGAGAATCAGCTAATACTTGAATGATGATGTTAATTGCATTCCACCACTGTTAACATAAAATGATGCATTTAGGCTCATTTGGCTCAGGCTTGCCTTGAGCCAGCCCCTAGTGAGGCTGATATGGGATTATTCTGCCAGGGGACTTCCTTTAACACACTGAGCTCTGTCTCAAATTCCTTTTGTCTTCATTTGCAAACATTTCTGTCTCATTTATGCATGTTACTAATGTTGCTTCTTCTCCGGAGCCTTTGTGTTGTCCTTGCTTGCAACTTGACACAGATCAAGGGTCAAGGTTGCACCTGGATCATGGGTTATGGTGCCATGGTCCTGTCGGCCGCCTACCGCCACTGTTATTATTAGTCATACTTTCACTATTATTATGCACATGATTATTATTGTAAC
>NW_024666106.1:0-211 GCF_008729295.1 Plectropomus leopardus | reverse complement strand
TCATGCTTTACTGTTTATTATAACATGCAGTACTCATGTTTTACTCTAACATGCAGTACTCATGTTTTACTCTTTATTATAACATGCAGTACTCATGTTTTACTCTTTATTATAACATGCAGTACTCATGCTTTACTGTTTATTATAACATGCAGTACTCATGTTTTACTCTAACATGCAGTACTCATGTTTTACTCTTTATTATAACATG
>NW_024666105.1:0-471 GCF_008729295.1 Plectropomus leopardus | reverse complement strand
CTAGACAACAGAGACTGTGATAAACCAGCAGGATGGCATGTTAAAGTGCACGTCTGTCGCAGAGCTGCACCCTGGAGCTCCACCAGGCAAGAGTGCACATAAACTCAGAGTCTACAAACTGGCTGGAAAAAAATGTCTACTTCAGAGTAAAGCAGCAACCATTTTGACATCAAACACATTGAAATGGACAACAGATTGTGGTGCATGGTAGAGAATCTATGCAATGTAAAGTTTAAATATAAAGGGAAGGAGAAATGACTCAAAAAGGCAGACAGAGGAGGCAGGGTTACACATGGGGAGAGCAGGAGGAGAGCGATAGCTGAGTGACTGACAGCCAGAATATTAGCTAGCCTCTTCATCTTTTGGATGGATGGCAGCTCCTTCAGTGGAAGGCCAAAAACTGAAAGTGAAAACAGGCTGCCTTTGGATCACAAAAAAACCCCACGAAAATCCCCCCAAAACAGGAAAGAT
>NW_024666104.1:0-343 GCF_008729295.1 Plectropomus leopardus | reverse complement strand
TGCGCGTGTGTGTATTACATATATATTGCATTAATTAAAAGACTAAATAAATACGTTTTCAGCTATTCATTGACCTCACGTCTCTCATAGGTTTTGGAAAGATACGCTATAATTCTGAAGAATAGTTTACAAAAGCTGCAATGCTTATTTTCTCTTGTGGAGAATTGTGTGTATTTAAAAACCCTGCAGTAGAAGATCTGAGAGCTCATGAGGGATTATAAAATTGCAGAAAGGCTGCAATGTAAAAGTGAATACATTTGATTGGAAGTAATATTGGGAATCTGTATGAACGTATATTTGGCTGTAAGACAACTCATACAAGTGCTGATAGAGAGGAGATATT
>NW_024666103.1:0-860 GCF_008729295.1 Plectropomus leopardus | reverse complement strand
CGCTAAATAAAAATGTCATATATGTGTTAGTATTGGGCAGTGATATTAAAAGTACAGTGATTTACAGTGGGAATTGTTTTTGTACTTAGTTATACAAAAAGTGCGAGAGTCCATAAAACAGGATCAAAATACAGTAGAGCATGTTTGACAAGAAAAGTGTCAGCGGAGGATCCTCCGTACCCTCCAATGTCCCAAAATCCTAGAAATGTCCTTTAATCCTAGAAATATCTTAAAATCCTGGAAACATCCTAAAATACTAGAAACATCCTAAAATCATAGAAATGTCCTAAGATTATAGAAACATCCTAAAATCCTTCTGACATTGTAAAAACTTAGAAACATCATTAGATCCTAGAAATGTCTGAAGATCCTAGAGACATCCTGAAATCCTGAAATGTCCTAAAATGTGCTAAAATCCTAGAATCGGTATAACACCCCTGACCTCCTGTCATTTTGCAAAAGTGCCCCCCAAGCAAAGCAAGTTTAGGACTTGAGACATTAGTGCAAAGACTTGATACTTACTTGTGACTTGCAAAACATTGTCTTTATCCCGCCTGTGCTATGATAACCAGCATTTTTTAGAATTTGAGACTGATTTTTTGGGAGTGAGAGCAGTCAACTATAAACCACTGAGCTAAACTCACAATAACAGCGTGAGTCAACTCCTCAGATTAAAGGTGTAGAAAGGTCAGACAGGTCAGAGACAGAGGGGCTTCAAGAAAAACTTAAACCCTCCAGGCTGCATTTTCAGAATAGATGCCCTATTTTTTCATTGCTTTTTTTGTATAACTGTATTACTGCCTCTCTGAATGGTTATTATCTTACATTATATCTTTTATTATAGGCACATAATGCTTCTC
>NW_024666102.1:0-239 GCF_008729295.1 Plectropomus leopardus | reverse complement strand
GTTAAAATCAAATCTTTTCCAAACTGCTTTTAGATATAGTACATTTTTTTTCCCAGCAGTTCTTTGTTTTGAATTAGGCAACTTTTTCAGATTTATTGTCCAAACAGTAACACTTTTCATGTTCAGCTGGTAATTTTGAATTAAGCTCAATGTTTTTCAGGAAAAATCACTTAACCTTTTGGGGAAATTGTTTGTTGATTCTTCAAAATAAGAGCAAATGCTGATTGAATGACTGTATA
>NW_024666101.1:0-937 GCF_008729295.1 Plectropomus leopardus | reverse complement strand
TTTTTTTTTATTTATCTTTATAATTTTTTATTGTTGTAATGTTTTTGCCTTTTTGTTCTTGTGTTTATTTTTTATTTGCTATGTGAAGCGGTATATTTGACCAAAAGGTTCATTATGAATAAAGTGTAATTTAAAAGTTGCATTGTACACATTTAGAAAGTAAAATGAATAAGTGGTTGTCACCAAAATGTGACGATGATGCTCAGGTGTGTTTGCGTACCTGTGTGTGTGCAGGAGGGGAAGATGAACAGCAGCAGCTGGAGGACGGACATCCTGGTGGAGTATGAAGGAGAAGGAAGCACCGTGTCCGACCCCGCCTGTCCTCTGCTGGGACCCGGAGTGTCGGTACGACATCGAACCTTACTGTCGCCTCTGAGGAGGGAAAAGAAGCAGAAAACAACATTATCTCTGTTCTTGGGTCTGTCCTCTTTCTGCAGGAGTGTTTCCCCGACTGTGTGTGCGAGGACTCGTACAACAACACGTACGCGTGTGTGCGCACCGTCGCCCCCTCTGCCAACCTGCAGTACTGCGAGTTCGACGACAACGAGGTCTGTTTTGCTTCCGTTAGTGTTGACTTTGTACAGAGTTCATACACATTTTTACCAGGACATTTCCAGGACTTTTCAAGGACTTTGAGGCAAATTTTAAAGACTATAAAATGACTTTCTTTTTCATTACTATAGGATAGCATTTTTAAATATCTATTTAATTTTTTTTAAATTTCAGAATAGAATTAGGGCTGAATATTTAAATATAACGTAGGGACTGTTTGTTATTTATGAGAGTGAAAGGAGTGTTGCAAAAAAGGGGAGGCAGGACAATTTTTTTTGTTTGTCTTGTTTTGGGTTTTTTTTGCTTTTGGGGAGGGGCATACAACTTTAAATGGCTCTATTTTGTATTTATGTCAATGCCAATTTTTAAGAAAACATGCCTTTCT
>NW_024666100.1:0-301 GCF_008729295.1 Plectropomus leopardus | reverse complement strand
AGGAGTGGTGTATAATCAGAGGTGGGATGTAATCAAAGTACATTTACTCAAGTACTGTACTCAAGTACAAATCTGAGATACTTTACTTGAGTATTTAATTTAATGGCACTATAAACTTCAGCCCCACTACATTTCAGGAGAAATATTATACTTTTTACTTCACTTCATTCACCTGAAGGCTAAAGTTACTTTCCAATGAAGTGGGGCTTAAGATTATATTGCCATAATATTAAATACTCAAGTAAAGTATCTCAGATTTGTACTTGAGTACAGTACTTGAGTAAATGTACTTTGATTACAT
>NW_024666099.1:0-464 GCF_008729295.1 Plectropomus leopardus | reverse complement strand
TAAGGTTTTCTCCAGCTAGAGGACGATCTGGTGCTTCAGGCTATTCGGAAGAAACTGATCAAAAAACAGTCGTGTTATTAGTTTGTGTAGAAATCTTTTTTTTGCTTACTGATATTGTTTTTTCTAGCGTTTTTCCAGATTCTGAACAGTTTTCGGTTACTTAAGGAAAAATTTACAGATGAAGAGTTTACCGTAAATCCTCAATTAACAGCAGTTTTTTAAAAATAAAGACAGATTCTGAGGCGTTTTGTGACCAGCACGAACAAGTAAAAAAAAACCAAATAAAATAATAAAATAAAATAGTGCACAGAACAAAAGAGTCGTGCCATACGCTGTTTCATTTAGAAATTATTTCCTCCACTTTTACTCAAATTAAACTAAATTTTACTGCTCCAAAATTTTAAAAAAAATCTTATCTTTTTCTGAATTGATGAGATTATTTTACCAGTATTTTAAGATTTTTT
>NW_024666098.1:0-3247 GCF_008729295.1 Plectropomus leopardus | reverse complement strand
AGGAGAGCAGCTAAACAAGACTACTCCTGTGCATTAGAGCTTCGATCTGGCACAAAAATCCGACAGGCTTGAACCGAAACTGTGCAGGTTCATGAAGGGGCCCGACTTGATCCCGAGCCGGAGCAGCAACTTACAAGCTACAGTCAAATAAAGTCTTACCAGTGCATTAACAGACACAAACTGGACTGTGTCAATTTGGAGTGCTGTTGGGCATTCTGTCTGAGAGGGAGCAGCAGGGCATCAAGTAAAACTTAACCGTTCTTTAATTGGTAGGAAATACAAAAATAAGCTTGAACCTGACCCAATACAAGCCCTGGCTAATGTTGATAAATTACGGCCCAGCTCTGCCCCAGTCAGGTTTGGGCAGAGAAATTAGAGTTTGAGTGTATATTTACTTGGATGCCTGCAGTATTCAGCAACTTAATTGGCCTGTTTTTAAAGATTATCTTTGGGGACTTTTTGCCCTTATATTTGAGAGAACATTTTAAGCATGAAAGGGGAGAAAGAAAGAGAGGATGACATGCAGCAAAGGGCCGAAGTTGGAATCAAACCTGCAGCCGCTGCAGCAAGGACACACCCTCTCTACATGGGATGCCAGCCCCAACTTAGTAGGCCTTTTTTGACCAACTGTTCCCAAGAACAGTTTCTCCCAAGAACTTAAGTGAGACATGTAAAAAAGGCTTTTGTTTTAGCAGTCAACACTGCAAACTCCACCCTGAAGGTTCCTGGGCTCTCAAAAAGTATCACCCACGGAACAGATACTTTCAGGGGGCCCTTACTGCACCACAGGGACCACAAGTGTATCTGTAGGTTCCTGTGGGTTGTGTCAGTGAAGTCCCGCAGAAGGTTCCAGATAATTATCCTGCAGTTGGACGGGCCTAATAAATGTCATGGGAAATTAAATAAACCTGTCAGGAAGTTACAGACTAAACCTCTTTTTCTCCGCAGGGTGGTCCTGGTCAGCGCAGTCAGTCTAGCAGCATGCAGCAGAAAACCCAAGGCAGCAAGTCCAGCTACAGCAGCTCCCCCTACTGGGCCAACTGAGGAATGCTTCCCACTCCCCACTCCCCCAAAAGGCTGTGTGTGCGTGCGCGTGTGTTAAAGCTAAAACATAAAAACAGACACACTACCCTCACAATGAGCAACCTTGGGCCTGCTCATCCTGCTCCCCCCACCTCCACAAGTCCTCATAAGTCTTTTGGGTTCTCTCTTCCCCCCCTTTTCAAAATTTGGTTGTACATGTAAGATATTTATGTATGTATTTATATATATATACTGTATATGTAATAGTAGAACATGAAATGTGGTTGCTGCATTTTATTTTTGAAGGACTTTTTGTTTACTTTTTTCAAAACTGCAGGAAAAGATGTTACATTAAGACAGAATGAGATGATGGTGAGAGCGAGTGAAGAAGAGGAATGATCTAAAACTTCCTGTAAAAAAAAAAAACAGAAAAAGGAAAAGGAGAGAGCTATAGCACTGATTACGTATGAGGACATTTCAGATGGGGGTGGGGTTTATAATAACTAACTGCATCTGTCTCGTCTTTTTTCTTTTCTTTTTTTATACATAACTTCCTGAATGACAAGGCTCTTCCCCCAATACTTCATTTTGTAGCTTCCTGTCTTTTCCCCTCCGGCCTCTCTCCCTCCCTTCTTCTGGAGGGCTGCCTTCTCTCCTTTTGTCAACACCTCCCCTTTAAAGACAGACCTGCCCATCCAAATTTTATATTTTAATTTAATTTTAACCCTGATTTCCCTCGAAATAAAAGTTCTGAGCAGTTGGAACTCTGACTTGTCTGAGTTTTTTGTATTTGTATGTTCATGTTTTTGTTTTTCACATGGGTTTTTTTCTAGATGATTAAAATGAACGATTCAGAACTAATTTTTCCTTTTTAATTATGCAGTGTCAGCGATGGTAAATAAAACGCAGTTTCAGACCTTTATATGTTTTCACATCACTCAATTATTTAGAACCATTTGAAACAAAGGGTAACCATAAACCATACCATAAACTCCTGAAACAGACTTGAATATGACAAAACACCTAATTGTTATTTTAAATTTGTAATGTGTAATTAAAAGTAAAAATGTAAAATGCACTCAAACCAAATCTGCAACTAATGTTTCTGTTGCTGCTGGCAAGCCATCACATTCTGCCTTCTCCAGTTGATAAATGTGTAATTACCAGCATAAACTTGAGGCTGACAGGTGGCAGAGGATGGGCTCCTCTTTGTGCTTGATTTAATTTACTGAAATGATGACATGATTAAAAAAACATGAAATTACAAGTGGGTGTATATTGTAAGATACACTTGCACTGATTGCCCTATTCCTATTTGTCTTTGATGTCTAATGGTAGATATATCTTTATATTGTGAATTCTATAATTGCTGCAGATTTGATCTCAGATATCTGATGGTTTTTTGGGTTGTAGGTTTGACCTAATGAATGGGATTTGTAGGATGTGATCATCAACACAAACTTATAGGATGGTAAGTAATGTGGTTTAATTTGTATAATCACAGCTCAATAATTAAATAATAAAATTGTTGTATTTCAGTCTTCATGTGAGGTTCAGCTGAAAATTTGCAAAAGTTGTGTGAAATGAATCAAACAAAAGAATAGTTCCCTGAAAGTGAATGAGCAGTTTCTGTAATCTGGCTGTGATAGCTGTGCTCTCTGTAAACCAGTTGGCCATATGGTAACCCAGCTTGAGTGAGACACAGGTGGCTCCATCATTAGACACCTCCTTTTCCCGTGAAACGCATATTCTATGATGCTATTAATAAAAAAAGAAAAACTAACTACAAAATCAAGAAAACAAAGAGTCAACTGTTTTTGCTTTTTAAATAACTATTATGGATTAATTTATTCCTTGGTTTATGAATCAGAAACTCAATTCAAACTACCTTAAAAATGAAAAGACCAAACAGGACAGTAAAAGAATTTGATTATGCCTTATTCCTCTAGTAATTTGACAAAATCGCATTAACCAGGATCAGACAAGTCATGCAGAACAGCAGGGATCAGATGTGGAAAGGCAGTTGTATGTAAGGGGATATCTCCCTCTGGTTTGGATTGTCTCAGCCATATTTGGCTTTTTGAGAGAGGCAGTAATGCAGGAGGGAGGGGGAAACTGTTAAATCTGTTCAGGAATCAGAGGGCCTTGTTTGTCTTCACCTCAGTCATCTTGACAGTCTCAGGACTGTCAATACATTGTGGCAATATAATCATTTATTCTATAT
>NW_024666097.1:0-229 GCF_008729295.1 Plectropomus leopardus | reverse complement strand
TTAAGTATGATAATGATTAAAAGAAAAAGTAAAATAAATGTATTCCCCAAATAGCTGTAAAAATCAAACAAAAAATATTTGAAGTTACTTAGAGCTATGTTCTGTATTGACACTGTGTTCTGTATGTTATGTATTTGTAGTTTGTTGGCGGAGGGTCTGCATTGTGATATATAGTCCCATTAAGAGTGCTGGTTATTCAGATTTGGTAATCTTTAGAAGTTTGTATCTG
>NW_024666096.1:0-337 GCF_008729295.1 Plectropomus leopardus | reverse complement strand
TCCCCTGATATTTATATACCTGTATTCACGAGATACAACCTATGGAGGGGAGAACTACTTAACTCTGAACTGTTGTTACGGATACTTTAAATTCAAGTTATAATACTAATATATCCGACAGCAAATGAATGCAGCTAAAAATTGGTTTGCGTTTATGTCACGTCACCGGGAAATTACCGGTCTTTCCTGGGAGTTTTTTTCTCTCATTGTTATCTCCTTAAGTGTCGGGAAATATATTTATTCTTTATCGCAGTTATACATCTGACTTTCATTATAAAGCAACATTTTTTAACTTAATTAGGTTTAATTATGTTCCAAACACACACACACACACACA
>NW_024666095.1:0-610 GCF_008729295.1 Plectropomus leopardus | reverse complement strand
TAAAAAGTATCGTAAATAATATAATAAACAGTAAACACAACAGTAAACAGTACAATCAACAGTATAGTAAATAGTAAACAGTACAATAAACAGGAAACAGTACAGTATACAGTATAATAAACAGTAAAGTAAATGGTCAGCAGTACAATAAACATTAAACAATACAGTAACATACAATAAACAGTACAGTAAATGGTAAACAGTACAGTAAACAGTACAATAGTGCAGTAAACAGTACAGTACACAGTATAATAAACAGTACAGTAAATGGGGAACAGTACAATAAACAGTAAACAGTACAGTAACTTACAATAAATAGTACAGTAAATGTAAACAGTACAGTATACTGTCAACAGTACAGTATACAGTATAATAAATACAGTAAACAATAAGCAGTACAGTAAACAGTAAACTAGACTGTACAGTCAACAGTACAAAAAACAGTATAGTAAACAATACAATAAACAGTACAATAAACAGTACAGTTAACGGTACAAAAAAACAGTAGAGTGAACAGTACAATAAACAGTACAAAAAACAGTACAGTAAACAGTACAATAAACAGTACAGTAAACAATAAACAGTGCAAAAGGTTCCTGGTTTAAAATCT
>NW_024666094.1:0-330 GCF_008729295.1 Plectropomus leopardus | reverse complement strand
TAAAAAGTATCGTAAATAATATAATAAACAGTAAACACAACAGTAAAGAGTACAATCGACAGTACAGTAAATGGTAAACAGTGCAGTAAACAGTACAGTACACAGTATAATAAACAGTACAGTAAATGGGGAACAGTACAATAAACAGTAAACAGTACAGTAACTTACAATAAATAGTACAGTAAATGTAAACAGTACAGTATACCGTCAACAGTACAGTATACAGTATAATAAATACAGTAAACAATAAGCAGTACAGTAAACAGTAAAATAGACTGTACAGTCAACAGTACAAAAAACAGTATAGTAAACAATACAATAAACAGTACA
>NW_024666093.1:0-565 GCF_008729295.1 Plectropomus leopardus | reverse complement strand
AGGATACTTCATATTTTCAGTTGAATATTTGCACAGAGTATTGCAGTAATTACTGCACCAATTATTGCACAGTAAGACATAATATTGTAGCTAAAATCCCTACAGCAGCGCGGTTAAATATAATAAACTCATCATGAATTATAACTGCTGACAGAGTGCCGATGTGTCCATTTTCTGTATCGTCAGAGTGGTTTCTGTCCAGTTTGGGACTGACTGTCTCAGTGGAGTGAAAAAATCATTCTTTCATTTTGAAAACCAACGCTTTGGTTTGTTGCCTTGAAAAACACAAAGCAAAGTGTCTTTGAATCGCAGGCTGCCGCTCTGGCAGAGCTGTGCTGCAGCAACAGAGCGCCAGCAGAAATGTGTTGACGAGAAACCACCAGAGTTTTAACAGAAACGGTGATCTCTCCTGAACAAATGCTGCGTTTGATGAGTGAATACACAAATCAGCACGCTGGTGACAAAAATCCTGAAGCAGCTTCTACTGAAGACAAAAACTTTTTCTTTTTTTGCTGAGAGATAACGAGATTGCCGCTCGTGTCTCTGTAAATATATAGATATAATA
>NW_024666092.1:0-290 GCF_008729295.1 Plectropomus leopardus | reverse complement strand
TCATACAGACACAAATGGTTGCTTCAACATCATTACATGATACTGCAAACTTTGCCCAAGCATCTGGGACGGAAACCGGACTAATTTATCTTCGCAAGGGCAATTGTATGCGTCTTCATAATAAACACAAATACACACATAAAACATAGGAGAAGAACAAAAATACCCCTCTAATATCACAACATTAAAACCATAAAATCCTAAGCTTAAACAATTATATGTAGAATTGGAAAATTCCCTAATAAAAAATAAAAATATCTAAATTATTTAAAAATATATACAAGGAAATT
>NW_024666091.1:0-391 GCF_008729295.1 Plectropomus leopardus | reverse complement strand
TCTCTGACACACAATGACAAACAGCTACCTCTTCTCTGACACACAATAACAAACAGCTACCTCCTCTCTGACACGAAATGACAAACAGCTATTTCTTCTCTGACACACAATGACAGACAGCTACCTCTTCTCTGACACACAATAACAAACAGCTACCTCCTCTCTGACACAGAACGACAAACAGCTATCTCCTCTCTGACGCACAATAAGAAACAGCTGCCTCCTTTTTGACACACAATAACAAGCAGCTTCCTTCTCTGTCAGATAGTGGTCCAAAGAGTTTGATAAACGCAAATTAATTAGACAGACGTGTCAAAGATCATACAATTGAATGGAATGTGGCATTTGGGTGTCACACATTTTCATTTCTTTCTCCTTTTCTGTAGACTAG
>NW_024666090.1:0-457 GCF_008729295.1 Plectropomus leopardus | reverse complement strand
TATATATTTTTAAAATTTATTTATTTTTTTAAATTTAAGCATTAAATTATGCTTTGGATTGGTATTTCGATCCCACTACCAGCTCAAAGCATCTATATTTGACGACCTTGGAATGAGATTCAACGATCAACTACGTTGCTTCAGAGTGTGGTTGCAGCAATGTATTACAGTTTGTTTTATTGTAACTGTGAAGGCATTTATGGGCACAGCGTCTGAGTCCGATACACATTTCCCTATGGGGACAATAAACCGTATCGTATTATTTCGTATCATTTCGTACCATCCCATACCGTATTGTATCGTATCCTATCCTATCGTACTGTTCTCAAGGTAAACCATGGTATGAAAGCTGATGTTTATCATGAGGTGTAAATTTACTTATCTATGGTTGAAAAACATGCAGTCATCAAAAAAAAAAACTGTTTTTATTCCTTTCAGTCCAATTGTAACTGATAAT
>NW_024666089.1:0-553 GCF_008729295.1 Plectropomus leopardus | reverse complement strand
CATTTTTAAAAGCACTGCATGAAAGAAGTCTTATATTGAGAAATGATAAGCAGTTATTTCTAATCCACATATATTCTACCATGGTACAATTTTGAGAGTAATGTCAAGACAAAAAAACTTCATCATTTTCAGCTGAAATGTTTTGAAAAATTTCCATGAGTACTGCATATATTTTTATTAAAAGTTAAAGAATAACTCTTGTTTTCATATGTTTTTTTCCCCCTATTTCAAATGGCATAATTTTAAACGGAACGTTTTTTTTAAAAAAAAAAATCCCATGAGTACTGCATGCATTTGTAATTAACTTTTAAACAATAATTTTTTTCATTTTTTTAAAATTTTTTTTTCATTTCTTGCCATTAGGCTACAGTGTTACTTTAAGGTAACATACCAGAAAGTGAATTCCCCTAAAATATTCATTGAAAATATTGATTTTTAAAAATTATCATTAGTTTATTTACTTATTTCTAAAAATCTTTTTACAATTTTCTTTGTAACTATTTTCCATTTATTTATCATTATTTTGATTGATTGATTGAGATGCCTGTTTTGG
>NW_024666088.1:0-529 GCF_008729295.1 Plectropomus leopardus | reverse complement strand
CCTCTGTGGCCCCCAGTCCCTTGATGGTGGCACATTTTGTCCTTATCTTAGTTTTTTGTCAATTAAATAATGTGAAATATACAATATTGTGAGAAAATTGCACTCGAGAACAAGGTGCCAATTTTAAGAACCCTTGTAGTTTGAAATAAGGCTGTTTTTGTGAGAAAAATGCATGTGGTTTTTTGGGGGGGGGGGGGGGTGGATGGGTTTGAGTGTCAGAAAATGAAATGTTATAGAAGTTCATGATTGTAGGGCTGAAATGAACCACTGTACTCTGTGTTTATCACACGCAGGTTTGGTAGCTTCAAGGGTTTGTCAAGAACTCTGAAAGATGCGAGGTTGTCATGGTGAATGAAAGGGAAGTAAAGTGAACGATACTGGGGACATCGGGGCTCAAGTGAATACATCCTGGTTAAGTCAAGCCTACGGTGGCTTTTCATGACAAAAATGATGTGTTTAGTTTTATCTTCTTTCTTTTTTTAAAAAAAATCTTGCCATTGTTTTGAAGCATTTTTACTTTCAAAGTAGA
>NW_024666087.1:0-1122 GCF_008729295.1 Plectropomus leopardus | reverse complement strand
CAGAAACAAAGTCATCGACCCAGATAGCGGAGCGTGTGTTATGTGGAGGAGGGCAGCGATAGGGCAGCAGAGGAGGAGCCTCCCATCCGCCTGTTCTCATTGTTGCTGCTCCGCACTCAGACGCACATTACATAAAAACGTCACATGGAGCAGACAGATGGATGCTATGTAACCGCTCGCCGCGCCGCTTCACTCAGTCAGTGTGTAACACGATCTCACTGCGAGTGTTTACACAATGATGGCTGAATGTAGGGCATCAGGGAGGAGGAGGAGGAGGAGGAGGAGGGGGAGGAGGACGGGGAGGAGGGGGAGGCTGGAGTAGGCAGGAGGGCAGAGACGGAGGTGTTGCATAATCCTCAGCTCCTCTGACATGTGTGTAGCTGCCTGAGCCAAGTCAGTGGGACGCACTGAAACGTGTTGACACCGTTACCGAAGTGATTATGAAACACTAACCTGGTTAGGCTGCGTTAGCCGGCTTCACGTGCTCCCTGAGGATCAGTTCAGACTCACTGCCAACTGGTTTCACTGGAAACTATTTGCTGCCGGAGGAAGAGTTCATTTGTTATTTTTAGAGGCGTTAACTGAAATTCCCTTCACCTGAGCTGCACTGCAAAAATATGTGAAACCCCTGTCCTCATACTTTTGGTCTCGTCTCCTTGGCTGCTAAAGTGTGACACAGTTTTTTATTTTAGTCTGCAGGATTTAATTCGGGGCAGCACTGAGTAGTAAAAGCTCTAAAAGGGACAGTTCACCCCCTAAAGTTGCCAAATTTTGGAGATATCGGCCGTAGAGACGTCTTCCTTCTCTCCACTAAAATGTTTAAAGAGCCAAAAATAAATACAATTGAAAAACTCTGCCGATCTACTCCACCACGCTCGTGACAACATGAGAGGTCACCATTAATAACTGCGGTTGCTAGGAGACAATACCAACATCTGTGGTGTGTCACTAACTGTAACACGGAGGCACAGGGCGTTTCCTCCTCTGCCGAAAACACGCCACGGTGTTTTTGTGCTGTGAGGAATTTAAATCGTCCTTTTAAACATTCGGCTGTTGAAACGAGTCAAAACAAATACCAAGGACATTAAATAGACACACAGTACAAATACACACACACACACA
>NW_024666086.1:0-649 GCF_008729295.1 Plectropomus leopardus | reverse complement strand
TGTTTGTGTTTGTGTTACTGTTTGTGTTTGTGTTGCTGTTTGTGTTACTGTTTGTGTTTATGTTTATGTTGGTGTTTGTGTTTATGTTTATGTTTATGTTTGTGTTTGTATTTATGTTTGTGTTACTGTTTGTGTTTGTGTTTGTGTTTGTGTTTATGTTTGTGTTACCGTTTGTGTTTGTGTTTATGTTTGTGTTACTGTTTGTGTTTTGTTACGGTTTGTGTTTGTGTTTATGTTTGTGTTTGTGTTTGTGTTACTGTTTGTGTTTATGTTTGTGTTTATGTTTGTGTTTGTGTTACTGTTTGTGTTTTTCTCACTGTTTGTTTGTGTTAGTGTTTGTGTTTATGTTTGTGTTACCGTTTGTGTTTATGTTTGTGTTACCGTTTGTGTTTGTGTTACTGTTTGTGTTTGTGTTTGTGTTTTGTTACGGTTTGTGTTTGTGTTTATGTTTGTGTTTGTGTTTTTCTTACTGTTTGTGTTTGTGTTACTGTTTCTGTTTGTGTTTGTGTTACTGTTTGTGTTTATGTTTACGTTTGTGTTTGTGTTACTGTTTGTGTTTGTGTTTGTGTTACTGTTTGTGTTTGTGTTTGTGATTGTGTTTAAGTTTGTGTTTGTGTTACTGTTTGTGTTTGTGTTTGTGTTTGTGTTT
>NW_024666085.1:0-314 GCF_008729295.1 Plectropomus leopardus | reverse complement strand
AACGTTGCTCCGCGTGTTAACAGGAAGTGGTTTTCTAACATGTTTGCCGTAAAGAAATTTTGAGGTCTCAATAGGCACGCCATGAAATTTCATCGCCATGAAATTTCATGCCTATACCAGTGAAATTCTACAATTCTCGATACCCAATTTAACACCATGATAAAAACAAACCATAAATCCCATCTACTTGAATTCCTTTATTAAAAACATTTACATTATATTGTAGATCTGCAGGCCAGCGTGGGTCCCTATTATTTTGTAGGTAAAAAATATATGTATTACTATATAGCCTACTATATTTTAATATATTATAT
>NW_024666084.1:0-392 GCF_008729295.1 Plectropomus leopardus | reverse complement strand
TCCTGTCTTTCTTCATTTTTCTTTCTCCCAAAACTTTTATTTTTAAGTTTATCAAATTTTTTTTCTTTGGTATACAAAAAAGCAGGCTAACAAAATCTTCTTTGGCCAAAATTTCCCCCAAAAAAAAAAAAGCTTCCCTACAGTAATCATTCAAATCTCGATCATGCACGACTACAGTTAATCTCCCTGCTTTGATTTTATGCATGCACCTCTCAGTCAGAAATATTTAACTGGACTTTAAAAAAAAAAAAAAAGTTTCTGACAGTTTTAATCCTTTAGAACGTGAGCGAATTACCAATTTTTTTTTCCAGAAACATGAGACGAAAGCCAAAAATGAGCAAGACATTTGAAAAATTGACAAGAAAATTACCCCAAAAATTAACAAAAAAAAG
>NW_024666083.1:0-385 GCF_008729295.1 Plectropomus leopardus | reverse complement strand
GTTAAAATGTTTTCTTGTCAAGTATGAAATGAATTCACCTGCAGGCCTATTAAAAAGGAAAGGAACAAGACCCACATGCGCCTCTTAATCTTCCCTTTGTCTTTGCTGCAAAATTGGTCTCTAACAAGAAATAAACCCTAGAAATTGTGGTATTTTAAGTTCAACTCAAATTAAATTGCATTTTTTTTCTGTTAAAGCATACATATTTGCTCTGAAAATCCCTTGCCCCTGAGTTCTCTTAGATAATTAGAAACCAATAGGGAGAAATTTATATTTTATATTTTTTGGCCCTGTAGTTCTGCTTTTATTTGACAGAAAAATGATCAGTCTCGATGCATGAAAACCTTATTTCAGTAAAGCCGATTGAATGTTTTATAAACCAGAA
>NW_024666082.1:0-652 GCF_008729295.1 Plectropomus leopardus | reverse complement strand
AAATTAAAAACTTGAATAAAAAGAAATACGCTGTATTGATTTTTTCCCTCCATAACTAGGGGCCATATGGGCAAAAATGTAATTTATTATAAAAAAAGAAAAAGAATTTTTCACACTGAACTTTTAACTAATTTTGTGTAATACAGCTAAAGCTTATTTGCTTCATGAGAAATCAAAGTCCTGCTGTTTTGTTTTTGATTTTAAAGTTATTAGAGTTCTATTTCACGGTTAAATTCGGATGGATTTAATAAGTACAGGAATGTTTAAGGCCAGTATCAATAACTGATCAAGAGACCAGATTTGTCAGGATCTACGTGGCTAACTGCCTCCCTAACAATTCATTTTCCCGGTTTAAGGATTTTTTTTAAAATTTCAATTCTAATAATCAAAAAATTAAACTATTTAAATAGAAATTGATGTGTTTGAACATCAGAATCTGTAATTTAACCATAGATTCCTAGAAATAATCGTGTACTTTGTAAAACAGTTAGTACATAACAAATGAATGTTTACTTGGGTTTAAATGGAGCTTTATTAATAAAATTGTTGTTGTTTTTTTTACAGAAAAAAACTGATTTTGAATTAATGAGGATTTACAGTAAATTTACATTATCAAATTTTTTCAAACTCTTGAAATCAGTTTGTTTAAATC
>NW_024666081.1:0-623 GCF_008729295.1 Plectropomus leopardus | reverse complement strand
CATAACTAGGGGCCATATAGGCAAAAATGTAATTTATTATAAAAAGTTTGTTTTCTTTAATGAATAATTACATGAAAAAGAAAAAGAATTTTTCACACTGAACTTTTAACTAATTTTGCGTAATACAGCTAAAGCTTATTCGCTTCATCAGAAATCAAAGTCCTGCTGTTTTGTTTTTGATTTTAAAGTTATTAGAGCTCTATTTCACGGTTAAATTCGGATGGATTTAATAAGTACAGGAATGTTTAAGGCCAGTATCAATAACTGATCAAGAGACCAGATTTGTCAGGATCTACGTGGCTAACTGCCTCCCTAACAATTCATTTTCCCGGTTTAAGGATTTTTTTAAAATTTCAATTCTAATATTCAAAAAATTAAACTATTTAAATAGAAATTGATGTGTTTGAACATCAGAATCTGTAATTTAACCATAGATTCCTAGAAATATTCGTGTACTTTGTAAAACAGTTAGTACATAACAAATGAATGTTTACTTGGGTTTAAATGGAGCTTTATTAATAAAATTGTTGGGTTTTTAAAAACTGATTTTGAATTAATGAGGATTTACAGTAAATGTACATTATCAAATTTTTTCAAACTCTTGAAATCAGTTTGTTTAAATC
>NW_024666080.1:0-240 GCF_008729295.1 Plectropomus leopardus | reverse complement strand
TAAAGCGAATAGTCTGACCCTGACACATCAGAGACCAGCTCCACACCCAAGACCAGCTCAACACCAGAGACCAGCTCCACACCAGAGACCAGCTCAACACCACAGACCAGCTCCACACCAGAGACCAGCTCCACACCAGAGACCAGCTCCACACCCAAGACCAGCTCAACACCACAGACCAGCTCAACACCACAGACCAGCTCCACACCAGAGACCAGCTCCACACCAGAGACCAGCTCC
>NW_024666079.1:0-442 GCF_008729295.1 Plectropomus leopardus | reverse complement strand
TGTACACATTAAAAGAGCTGGAATAATCAGTCAAGCAAAAAAAAAAGGAAGTCAGTGCAAGAAACAAATGTTTGGCCCTTATGCTTAGAACATCGTACCTGTTAGGCTGTTTTGGCCCTAATTCATGAAAAACGTAAGGGACAGTACTTTATTTACCACAGAAGGGGGTTGCCTGGGGGTGTAAATTCGTTTGGTTTTATATTTATTGTTTTTATATCCAGACCCTTCCTCGAGCTACAAATATTTTCCCTGAGTGACTCTGGGAAAATACATGACTCTCGTACACAATAAATAAAGAAATTTCACAGTTTCTGTATATGATAAATGTGTGATTTGGGGGAATTTTAAAGAAAACACACTTTTTAAACCCACTTGCGAGCTCTGAGGTCCACCCCCCATAAGTAGCAATCAGTCCCTTAACTCTTTTTAGTGTACTTTGTGT
>NW_024666078.1:0-394 GCF_008729295.1 Plectropomus leopardus | reverse complement strand
CCTACATGACCTGTAGTGACCTCTACATGACCTGTAGTGACCTTAATCTTTACATGACCTTTAGTAACCTTTACATGACATGTTGCAACCTCTACCTGACCTTTAGTAACCTTTGACCTCTGTGACCTCTGGTCTGTGTGTCCAGCCTGGGCAGCTGCAGAGGGTGCAGGGGATGGGCTGGTACCTGGAGGAGGCCAACTTGGCTCAGGTGTCCACCAACATCCTGGACTACGAGGTGACCCCCCTCCACACCGTGCACCAGGAGGTCTGCAGGGTCGCTGAGGTCAGAGGTCACCTTAAACTCAGCATTCAGACACACGGTCACTGTATATTGAGAACTGATTATTGATTATGGATTGTGGATTGTGGATTATGGATTGTGGATTGTGGATTA
>NW_024666077.1:0-391 GCF_008729295.1 Plectropomus leopardus | reverse complement strand
TTTTAACCTTGCCTGATGTTCCTTCTAATTGTGGTGATTAAATAATTAAAATCTCCTCCGGTGTCCCTTTAGCTTACACTTTCATTTTCTTATTTCACACTGGTTATCCTCGCCCCCATCACTATAACTTAAATTCTAAGGCTGGTGTTTTCTGCATCACTTTATGTTATGTACTTTATGTTATTATAAGTCTACATGTGCAGCTTATGGTATTTCTTTTAAATAATATGTAAATTCATTCCCTGATGTGTGTCTTTCAGGATGTGGGTCTGGCATTGAGGACGTTATTGGCCACAGTGGATGAAACATTACCACAACTTCCAGCCAGTACACACAGAGAGGTAAAAAGCACACTCACCATAACTGTATACATACACTCACACACTCATTG
>NW_024666076.1:0-1148 GCF_008729295.1 Plectropomus leopardus | reverse complement strand
TTTTTTTTCTTTCCACAATCACAACTCAACAATTACAGCTTTTCAAATTCTTCGCTAAATGCAATGAATATGGTGCATAACAAACTTACAAAGCTGTATCAAAAAATCTGAAGTTTTAGTTCACTGACACATCTCCTAATTGGCATTATGATTCATGCAATGAGCTTATTACACCTGAACATTTTTTTTTTCTGGGATATTTTCTAGCACAAACATAAGTCAATAACTATAACTCTTTGAATCTCCTGCTACGAGTATCAAATGCTGTTTTTTTGCTCACAAATGACAAGTTCTCTCATTGTCTGTCTCTCATCCTCAAAGCTGTCGGTACTGAATAGTCAGTCTCTCATTTTGTAGCACACAAAGATCCCTTTTATGCTCTTCCTTAAATGGGCTTTAACACCTTTACACTATCCACAAACTAGGCAGCTACAAACTCTCTGTCAAGCGTGATATCATTCATCTGGAGCTGATAATGTCTTGGAGTCCAGTGCCATCTCTCAGATATGTTTGCCGTGGTCGTTGCCTGACGACGTCTCTGTTGCAGTCATGTTTGGGAGATAAACCAGGTAGTATCTTGTTTGTATAGTCTTTAGCATAGGTGATAGAGTGTGACTTCATGGTTGAGTCGTCTTGTTATTTCGGGGTCCCGTTACAACTCACTCAGCTATTACATGGCTACTTTCTGAGCTCAGCTGCCTCTGCGTAAGGGTAATGTCAAGAATGGTTTAGCTTCATGAAATTTCATTTAACACTTTGTTTGCTTTATTCAGGTCCCAATCCTATCACCATAGTAGCGTCTACTCTTCCTGGGATCATGGGCTGAACTTTAAATGCCAGAATAGAAAGGTCTTTCCTCAGATTTACCTCTCAATTAACCTCAACACTTTCCAACCTCTTTTTCCCCTCTTTTCGTGTGACCTTCTCACCCCTCGCTCTGTTTTCGTATCCCTGCCCCCCTCTTCCAAACACAGGAAACCTGTGCTGGAAAACCCAGCTTGTGTGTCACTCCACTTTAAAGTGAGAGTATCAAGCAGGAAAATAAATACGGGATGGAGAAAGTAGCAGCAGAACAAAGTAAAACAAAATTGGCCTGGCTGCATAGCCGGGTTCTGGCTGATGTCCATGCTGATAGAGAGGCTTAGGCT
>NW_024666075.1:0-1266 GCF_008729295.1 Plectropomus leopardus | reverse complement strand
AGTGTGCCATGGTCATTAGAAACTGGGAAAAATCATGACATTTCCCTATCTCACTTTCCAGGCTTAGAAAAGTTGCCTAATCAGTAAAAATTCCAGAAAGTTTTGGAAAAGTCATTGAGATAATCTTTGTTTTTCATTGTCTGTAAATATGACTTTTTTGTCTGGCTGCCTTTGTGTAATTATATCTCAATTTCCTTTTTCGACATGTTCAAAACAAATTGAATCATATCAAAATCAAACCCTATGATTAATTTAAGATAACAGAAAATTCATTTTCTGTAAGTTAGCTGTTGACCTAAAGAAGCTCTAATGTGCATTGATTAGGACTGCATGATATATTGTTTCAGCACCGACATTGCGACACACAGTAGTTAAATCAAAGGACCTGCAATGTCAAGTAAGGCAAATTGACTCTAATTAATTTTGAAATACTACTAATTTGTTGTTTGATACAAAAGAAAAACTCACAAGGTTTTCATTTCCCGTCACTTATACCAGCCAAGCCTTCCCCTTAAAGACAAGTGATGTGATGCGATGCAGTGCAGCAGCGTTTGATATGGAAAGGGAGACTCGTGTGTGTGTGTGTGTGTGTGTGTGTGTGTGTGTGTGTGTGTGTGTGTGTGTAGATACGCACTGTAATCACACCTTTAAGTTCTGTGGACACATTGAAGCCAATGCTTATCCTTAGTATTACATGTTTTTTAATTTTGTCTGTGAAAATGTGCAGGAACTTTATTGCAATTCTTAAAAGTGTCTTTGCCATATTTGTATTGTAATTTTTCTTTTTTGTATTGATATTCATAACAATACTTTGCCTTGTTTTTGTACCTCTATGTGTATTTTTTATGTTTAATGTATGCACCAAAAAAGCAAAAAAAAAAAAAAAAGGCAAATTCCTTGTAAGTGACAGCCTATTTGTCAATAAATCCTTCTCTGATTTTGATGCATTCATGTATTCACTCTGTCCTCTCTGCAGGTCGTTGATGTCCTGCATCCCGGCAAGGCCACAGTCCCCAAGACTGAAATCAGGGAGAAACTTGCCAAGATGTACAAGACCACCCCTGACGTTGTGTTCGTATTTGGCTTCAGGACTCAGTTTGGTGGCGGCAAGACAACAGGCTTTGCCATGGTGTACGAGTCCCTAGACTATGCCAAGAAGAATGAGCCCAAACACAGACTGGCCAGAGTGAGTTTTGAACCACTGTGGATGATTGATTTAATTCACCGACAGTTTTGTTTATTCGCAGTAGGCATCCCAATTTCACC
>NW_024666074.1:0-608 GCF_008729295.1 Plectropomus leopardus | reverse complement strand
TTTTGGATATTGTTTCATTTAAATTGACAATAAAGCCTTTTTCCTGCTAATGCTGTGAATAAAACAATTGTTTGTTTTTATTCTTACTTTTTTGGGGAAAGTTTTTTATTAATAGTGAAGGGAAGCAAATCAATTTTCTAACTATAATAAATTTTTGAAAAATAAAAATGTGACTGTGTGTTATTTTGTCTTATGGTGTTATTGTGCACTGCACAGCGAAATAAACTCAGAGGACACACATCGCCATCTGCTTGACTATTGGTATCACACAATCCATTGTGATATATTTGAGTGCCAGATATTTACATTTGATCATTTTAGTGTAATACTTTTATGGTGAGCGATGTTAGAAATTGTGTAACATTCTTTTTCAGGAAAACATTAGGTTACTGTACAGCAATTGTCACCATGATGATATTTCTCAATACCTTAAAACACTGCAGTTGAGAGACACTATCCTCATCTTTTCCTCATGGGATGTGTCTTACACTCAACAGATCAATCATAAATGCAGTTAGGTTACATTTAAAGTGTTTAAAGCATGTATGTCAGAAAAGCATGCAGTCTGTACTGAGATAGATTGCTTATAGCTGCTGTAAATGGGGGGG
>NW_024666073.1:0-331 GCF_008729295.1 Plectropomus leopardus | reverse complement strand
TTTTTTTTTTTTTTTTTTTCAAAATGTGACATCCTGGACGACTTTGATTTTCAGTGTTTAGTTGTTTTGTTATTTTTAGTTGTTTTTGCTCTATTTTTAATAAGAAGCTCTGCATGTTCCTCTCAAACTATATAATTATATTATAATTAACAGATTTCCACTTTCTTCTTTTGGTGACCTCAGTTAACCCCTTCAGCTCCTTCAGCACTGCAAACTAATCTGAACAACTGAAAACATGCATGTGTTATGTCATTACATTTACTGGATTATTAGTTTTAGAGGAAGATGTGTTTATTAACCCTTTGAAACCTGGGTTGAAATGGGTTCAGAT
>NW_024666072.1:0-650 GCF_008729295.1 Plectropomus leopardus | reverse complement strand
TTGATTTTAGGGTGAACTTTTACCTTAAAGCTGAGCACAGAAAAAAAACTTTTCTCCTTCAGAAGCTCTAAACTGTTTTCTCGTGTCAAAGTTTGTGTGTGAACGCTAAAAAAACTTCAGCATCCAAGTAACAGAAAGCAAATTTTAGAGAGGAGGTGGACTGAAATTTGACTAAATTCGCTGCATTTCTGGCCTGAAAATTAGTAATAAATAAATACATTTAAATAAAAAAAATTACCCAAAAGCAAAAAAATTAAAAGCAAAATGAAACGAAGTTGGACTATAAGAGGGAGGAAAGAATTTCTGGACAATATTTCCACGTTTTTTTATAATACAGAATAGTCCCACCCAGCTCATATTCTTCCCATCTTTTACTATTTTTTTATATGAGTGTAAAATGTCTTGCCAAGTTGACCATTGCCTTTTTCCCGAATATTTTTTTAACCCTTTGAAACCTGGATCACCATCAAATTTTTTGTGCTGTTTTGAGACCCCTTTCACATTTAAATCTTTGAACCTTGAGAAAATTAATTTGATTTCTTCCAAAAACAGGGAAAAAATGCAAAGAGCAACTTTGCAAGAAATAAGTAGATTTTGAAGTAGATTTTTTAAAGCTCATAAAAGAAGTCCAATGAGCTATATTTATAATT
>NW_024666071.1:0-206 GCF_008729295.1 Plectropomus leopardus | reverse complement strand
TCTTTTTCAGCTCCAATTATATAATAAGTAGAAAACAATCAGACAATGTGTAATAAGGCTGGGCGATATGTTGATGTTTGTCTGATCGTGACATGAGGCTAGATATCTTCTTAGATTTTGAATATTGTACAAGTTGACTTTTCCTGGTTTAAAGGCTGCACAGTAAATAATGTAATTTTCTGAACTTACCAGATTGTTGTAGCTTT
>NW_024666070.1:0-417 GCF_008729295.1 Plectropomus leopardus | reverse complement strand
TCAAAGGTGAGTAATAATTGTTATTTGGTTTGTGGTTTGACAGAAGGATTTATGAGGCCTGCTGTGGTGGTTTGTATCTTGAAATAGTCAACATTAGTGGCACTGTGAGAAGTGTAGCTTTCAAAGGATGGGCTGTATGGCTATACCACTTAAAAAATGCAGAATTACACAGATGTTTTATGTATCATAATCGAAAAATCCCCTTGCTTGTGGACAGGCCTTACAGAGTGGTGCAGGAAGGAAAGAGTCCTAAAAACATGGAAAATAGATAATATTTTTGCACTTCTAGTTCTGTAGACACACACTTAACCCTTTAAAAGTATTCAAACCTTTAAACCCCAAGCAAACTTGATGAGAATTCTTTCGAGAACAAAAAAAGGCAATGGAAACCTTCCAAAAGATTTATATTAATTGATT
>NW_024666069.1:0-357 GCF_008729295.1 Plectropomus leopardus | reverse complement strand
GGGTTAGGCTTTCCGTATCATAAGCATGGCGCTACAGTGAAATGAGGGGTGTCAGAGGAGAGGTCAGGGGCCAGGTGCATAAATGATGTGTACAACTTTTCCCACATATAAACTGGAACGTATAAAAGAAGAATGTGCGGTGCGAATATGTACACCTCACACAATCTTCAGACCAAGCAAACGGGTGGTATCATAAGGACGAGATGAAAGGATAACATTGTTTTTAGGGTGTTGTAAAATTTATATCAAAGGTGCATTTATGAAGTTAATTTGAAGTTCACTTTTTATTTACATTCATCTCCCTGTTAGTGATCCTTTTTGATCCTTTACAAGGTGCTTCACAGGAAGTGCTATAAA
>NW_024666068.1:0-365 GCF_008729295.1 Plectropomus leopardus | reverse complement strand
GGGTTAGGCTTTCCGTATCATAAGCATGGCGCTACAGTGAAATGAGGAGTGTCAGAGGAGAGGTCAGGGGCCAGATGCATAAATGATGTGTACAACTTTTCCCACATATAAACTGGAATGTATAAAAGAAGAATGTGCGGTGAGAATATGTACACCTCACACAATCTTCAGACCAAGCAAACGGGTGGTATCATAAGGACGAGATGAAAGGATAACATTGTTTTTAGGGTGTTAGTGTTTTGTAAAATTTATATCAAAGGCGCATTTATGAAGTTAATTTGAAGTTCACTTTTTATTTACATTCATCTCCCTGTTAGCGATCCTTTTTGATCCTTTACAAGGTGCTTCACAGGAAGTGCTATAAA
>NW_024666067.1:0-260 GCF_008729295.1 Plectropomus leopardus | reverse complement strand
AGTGGTCTGATCCATCAGAACTGATGAGATCAGATGGTTGGGTTAGAGGAGCAGCTGCTGCAAATGTGTGTGAAAGCAAACTTTTAATCCAGTGCTGGACTGTGGGAGGCCCTGTTTCCATGGGAACGTAGTTGCTTTAATCTAAAGCAGTTTGGAAAACAATGGACAACACCAAATGAGAGTGCTGGTGTTGAGTTCAGTGTAATAGAGCGTTCTTTTTCTATATAAATTCATGAATAGCTAAGTTTCATTTTCACTGC
>NW_024666066.1:0-208 GCF_008729295.1 Plectropomus leopardus | reverse complement strand
CGAGGTGGCATCAACAGGCACAGATGTTGCTGTATCAGTTGGACCTGTAGGCTCAGGTGACTTGGTTGCCCCGCTAGCATCAGAGGTTACTGTGTCAGTGGGATTGGTTAGCTCCGTTGCTGATGTAATGTCTGAAGTCTCAGGTGTTAATGAAACAGTTCCACTGGTTGTTACAGAAACCACTGTTGTTTCAGTAGACTCAAAAGTA
>NW_024666065.1:0-332 GCF_008729295.1 Plectropomus leopardus | reverse complement strand
GACAGTTTGTCATTTATAAAGGGAGAGGGGGTGGTGCAAATCGGGGGGGGCATGTTAGAGATTTTTTTTAAGCAGTGGGGAATGACTTATGTTTTTGTATTTTATTTTATCTTAGCTTAGGAAAAGGACACAACTTAACCCCTCCCAATAAAAAAAAACAAACCAGTTATCTTGTTCAGAAACTGTAAAAACAAGAACAGAATGTGTTGTTTTTTTAGAAACTTGCTTTGTTTTGGTGATAACACTATATACTGTGCTGTTTGATAATTGCATTGGCTTACATATCTTAACTAACTGTAAAAACTTTTTTTTAAATGTAAAGGCATATTTAT
>NW_024666064.1:0-1764 GCF_008729295.1 Plectropomus leopardus | reverse complement strand
ATTATCATCATAATCATTATTATTATTATTACTGACTGTTCTCATGTCTGGTTTTGGTATTCCGCAGGGCTCCACCTTTGGTCCTCTGTTGTTCTGTCTCTACATGCTGCTACTTGGAAAAATTATCTATGATCATGGAGTAAGTTTTCATTTTTATGCTGATGATAGTGTCTAGTTTTTACTGTTATTCGTGTTGCGACTACAACATGTCAGTTTTCCGGCTCTGTGCAGAAACAGCAGAGGGAGAACCAGGCTGCTGGGCAAACACAGCCAGAATCCGACCATCAGGGCGTCACATCCACTGTTTCCAAGTCTGTTATTGAAGTCAGATATGATATTGCTGATCAGCAGCCCACTAAACCTCATCATCAGCGTTCCCGTTATGATCACGATGGTATAGACAGCTCTCCTCTTCGACTGGTCGATGCGTTCCCTCTCTGCTTTCCCCGGGCCGAGACGAATCAAAACACGGAGTGCGGAAAAGCTGCAGAAAGTTACGACACTTAAGGTGCAGGTGTAGATGCTGTAAAAAATAGAAGAAGGGAAATTGGGAAAGGTCAGCGCCGTCAGAGCGGTCGTTCCAAAACACAGCAGCCAAACACAACCGATGCTGATGTTTCTGAGCTTCACCCCGCCGGACTGTCGCAGCCCCAGGTAGGTGACGGGGTGGACGACAGCCAGGTAGCGCTCCAAGCAGGTCAAGCAGTGAAAGAAAGTCTGTCCGGGGTAAGTCAAGGTCAGAGAATAATACCCAGCCGTCATCATCGACGTGCTGCAAGCCAAGATGGCAGCAGAGTAAATGATAGATCCCAAAACTCCAAAAATCTCGATGGCAACCATGTAGAAGGTGATGACATCAGTGTGGCTCGCGGTCACAGACGAGCGACGCCTCCATCGACGGAAACCCATCCACAGGATGAGGACGTAGAGCGGGAGGAGGAAGAGGAGGCTGGTGAGGCTGAACGTGATGAAGATGATGATGGTTTGAGGGTTTTCAAAGCATGTTATCACTTCCGGATAGTTTGGGTCTGAAGTGCAGCGGAGAGAGGCGTTTTTGGAGATGTTGACCTGCATGTTGGATGGTTGAAAACCTAAAAAGAAGATGCAAAGAGCATCAGAAGGAGTTACAGGTTAAGTCCTGATGCCAGGCTTAGTGGTTTGTTTGTTTGTTTGTTTGTTTGTTTATTAACCCTTAGGGCCGTCTTTAATATTACTCACATCGCTCTGCGCACAAAATGCACTTTTCAAAAGCTTTAAATTTTTTTTATCATTGATAATATTTTCTACTTTCATTGACTTAATTCATTTTCTGTGTTTTTTTTCATTTTTCGATTCTTTTACTTTTTTTTTCCTCATTTCTGGGTCATTTCTTTGTATATTGCTCATTTCCTCTTTCCCATGTTTTGTAAAGAAATCAAGCCCTCCTGTCCAGGTCTCAAAGAGTGAAAACCAGTCTGCACAATATCATACATATAACATATATTTTGTGATAAACTTCACAGGCAGAAAATACCAATTTCAAGTTGCTTGTTGTTGAAACTAATCTTTGAAACTGACGTTTCTGCACCAGAGAAGAAGGACTTATTATATACCAATTTTTAATAAACAGAAATTTTTCAAGTGTAAAACAATAAAACTATCTGCGCAGTGATCACACCTCGGCTAACTCTTTCCAAGTGAGAAACAAGACGGTAAAAAGGTGCATTCAGTTTTGTTTTTCTTCTCTCTGCGAAGCCAAACACAAAATTTAAACCGAGCTGACAT
>NW_024666063.1:0-466 GCF_008729295.1 Plectropomus leopardus | reverse complement strand
TCAGTGGTTCCCAACTCATTTAGGCACAACAAAATCCTTACTGAAATTCAGTAAATGAAATACTGAATGAAATTACTGAAATTTATTCAGTAAATGAATCAAATCATTCTCTAGGGCAAGGAAATACTTGAGGAAGACCAAATGTAATCTTTTGGGTAAACTGTCTTGTCTCTAAAAGAGACTAGTGTAACTAAACAACAGTATATATAACATAACTGCTAGGTGTATATCCTCAGCCAGTCAGACACAAAAAGACCAATCAATGTGTACATGAAACAACAGCCTCTTCACAGAAAAATAATAAAAAGGCCAAATAAATACAATAAAAGCAAAAAAACAAATTTAAATGATTTAGGTGATTTACTTTTTTATGTGCTGGGAAAAGGAAAAAAATATTTAAAAGTACTCATTCGTATTAAAGGTGCAATTTGTAAGATCTGGGCAAAATTTTAGTTAAAAACATTCC
>NW_024666062.1:0-338 GCF_008729295.1 Plectropomus leopardus | reverse complement strand
ATATTATAGAAATGTAGTGGGATAAAAGTAAAAAAGTAGCATGAGAAGAAAATACTCATCCGCACTAAAGCACAGCATACTTGAGTAAATACTTGGTTAATTTCCACCACTGTCCATTTCTGTCTAACTTGTCTTGATCTCAAAGTCGTCCCTCTGCCTGAGCAGGCTGTGGAAGATTTTCTCAGGGTACAGGAAGAAGTTTCTGTTCCTCTCCATGTCCTGGGCATTAATAATACGTGTCACCAGAGCTTGCTGTATGGCCGGAGACTCACAGGGGTGGTGCTGCACAGTGTGACTCACGTTCCTCCATGACTCAATGACTAACAGACCCAGAACAT
>NW_024666061.1:0-453 GCF_008729295.1 Plectropomus leopardus | reverse complement strand
CTCAGTGGTTGAGGTACCATCAGTTTGCCCTGTTGTGACCTCAGTCGTTAACACGGCAGCAGTGAGATCTGTTTGGTCAGTTGTGGCAGGGGCGTGGGTGGTCTCAGCTGTGGAGGATTCTTGTGTTGTATAAGTTTGATCAGTGACAGAGGTGCCATCAGTCTGCACGGTTGTTACCTCAGTTTTATCTGATTGAGCAGTTGTGTAGGTACCTTCAGTTGTCCCACTTGTTCCTGCAGTTGTTTCATATACATCAGTTGTGGAGATGTCTTGAGTAGGTCCACTTGTGAGCTCAGTAGTCCCAGACTGATCTGTCGCTGAGGTGCCATCAGTTTGCCCAGTTGTAAACTGAGTTGTAGCAATCTGCTCAGTGGTTGAGATACCACCAGTTTGCCCTGTTGTTAACTGAGTTGTAGCAGTCTGATCAGTGGTTGAGGTACCATCAGTTTGCCC
>NW_024666060.1:0-344 GCF_008729295.1 Plectropomus leopardus | reverse complement strand
TCAGTTAACCCCTTGAAACCTGAGCGAATTGGCTTAATCTCTAATCGCAAACATGTAAAGTAATGCTACATGCAACCTTAAAAGAAATTACTCCAAATTAGCAAAAATGAATAACTCAAAAATTAGCACAAAAAAGACAAGAAAAATGGGAAGGAAAAAAAACAAACAAGAAAATACGCAAAAATTTAAATGTAGTTAACTTAAAATATAAAATTTTGATTTAATCATTAATTTCTAATCTAATATTTTCTCTGTCTGTATCTCTCTCTTTTCTTTTCTTTTTAAAATTTTTTTTTAAACTAATATTAAGTTCATTTTCATTTTCTGATTTTCTCGTTGCCTTC
>NW_024666059.1:0-309 GCF_008729295.1 Plectropomus leopardus | reverse complement strand
ATGGCGGTCCAGCTGGTGCCAGAACTCACCCACACACACTCAGACACACAGATTCACAGCCGGAGACTTCCTGTAGTTGGACCAAGATCACAGCCTGTTTGCTCCCACTTAAATCAGAAACTCGTTCTCCCCTCCAACAACACACTGACACCACTTCCTCTTTATGTTAACCCTTTGAAACGTGACTACATTGGCACAATTTCTTTCAAAGCATGGGAAAAAGGCAAGCAACGAAAAAAAATATTACCCCAGAAAATTAGCACAAAATGAATAAAAAAATTGCAAAAAAGTACAAGAATATTACCTAAA
>NW_024666058.1:0-305 GCF_008729295.1 Plectropomus leopardus | reverse complement strand
TGTTTTTGTCTTTTTGCCTTTATTAGAAAGAGTACAGTAGCAATAGAAAGGTACATTAAAAAGCAAAACAAAATAACAACAAACAAAATAAAGCAAAAAAAAAAAACAGAACAGACAACTTCAAGAAAATTGCGTGATTACCATGGTTGAGAAACAGTGCAGTTTAGCAGGTCTGACAGGATTCAGTGAGAATTTCAGGTGCTATTTGACTGCAGGGGATGATTTAAAGGCCTAAAACCAGAAACCTGTCAGCTACCCTGCCATTTTAGCTTTTCTATACGTACTTAGGGGGTGGGTCTGAGGCC
>NW_024666057.1:0-227 GCF_008729295.1 Plectropomus leopardus | reverse complement strand
GTGTGTGTGTGTGTTTAAGCTGGTTTCCAGTGACTGTAAGGAGAGGAGCGCTCTGCTACACCTCATCACCTGGGATACCTTTCACCCGCCCTCCCTGCCTTCTCCCCTCTGTCTCCTTTGCACGTAATGTGGGTGACATGAGAACATGTTCGCCTAGTTTGCTGCTGTTCAGTCAAATGCATTATCCATGGTATGACAGGGTCAGGGATGGCAGATGGCGGGAGGGG
>NW_024666056.1:0-393 GCF_008729295.1 Plectropomus leopardus | reverse complement strand
CTAGGATTTTAAGAAGTTTCTGTGATGTCAGGACATACCTAGGATTTTAGGATGTTTCTAGGATTTAACGATATTGCTCGGATTTTAGGACATTTCTTGAATTTTTGGATATTAGGGTTAGGGTTAAGGTTATTAGGGTAAAGTTTTTACTATCTCATAATTTCACTTTAATGAGTTTTTACTCTCAGTTTTACTTCAAAAAGTCTAAACATTGACTTAGTATATCATAATGACTCACTGTAATATTCATTCTAATTTAGTAGACTTTCTCATAGGTATGACTTGAATGTCCAAATGTGACCTTTAATTTCACAATTGTGTTTTGATTATTTCACAAATTATAGGGCTACTTAACAGAAATTAACATTTTGACAGCCTATCATATAATTTTGA
>NW_024666055.1:0-388 GCF_008729295.1 Plectropomus leopardus | reverse complement strand
ATTTATTGGAGATGCTTTCTCTCCATGTGTTTTTTTTTTTTTTTTTTGCTGATGACTGCTGTTTTCATTTATTTTATTTTATTTTTATTGTTAGCCAGAAGATTTACAAAAAGACAAAAAACTTTACTTGTTTACTTCTATTATTAGTACTATTGTTTCTGTTTACTGCTAATATTCTTTGAATTGTATTTACTCTTATTGAAAGGGTTGTTTTTGTTTGTAATTGGTTCTCTCTTGATTATTTCTACTTATTTTGTCTGGCCTTAGTTTTGCATTATTGTTAGGCTCTTATAACTATGTTGCCTCTGCAAGAAACCCTTCTTGCTTCTGCTTTGTCTTGTTTGTCTGCACTTTCTAAACTCTGTTTTTAAAGGTGCTATATAAATAA
>NW_024666054.1:0-244 GCF_008729295.1 Plectropomus leopardus | reverse complement strand
GTCTCGCACACACATTAACACACACACACACACATACATTGATCTGGCCCGCAGGTCAAGTTCAATAGGAACAGCCAAGCAGCCTTTTTTTTTTTTTTTTTTTTAACAGACTTGCTCTGCAGTATACTGCAACGAGCTCTTTCTCTCTCACACACATACATACTTTCTTTATTATTTTTCATTACACAATGAAATGAATATGTGAGCACATGTATTTTTTGTATTTTTATATTTTACATTCTCA
>NW_024666053.1:0-1420 GCF_008729295.1 Plectropomus leopardus | reverse complement strand
GCTACACATTAGGGGGCGCTATGGAGCCATTTTGCCACACCTGTTTCCGAAACAGCCAAAATACGATTTTTTTCGCCAGGCTGGATGAGCGTACCACTTTGCATACGTTTTTGGGAATGTTTAGGTCTCCAAAAATACGATTCATTGGAGAGAAAAATAATAATTCCTTGCATATAAAGAGGGTCCTCGCACACTTCGTGCTCGGGGCCCTAATTCCCAGTGTGAATCACTTTATTTTTATTGTGACTTAAAAAATGTTTGGGGGCCCTATCAGGGGCCAGATTTGGGCAGTAAGTTGAGTATCACTGGTGAACGGAGAGGAACAAAGAGCGACTTGGTTATTAATCAGATTTTGGACATTTGACCTGGAAATCAATCGGCTGCGTGCGGCTGAACTCGGATCTGTGGCTCCATAAAACGATGCTGAAGTTGATTTACTCCGAGCTCAGAAATCCCTCTGCCTCACTCTCATCTCTCTTCTTTCCCCTCAACATTTCTCATCTCCTCTCCTAGATGGAATTCACAAAGTGATTTTCTCCTCATTCCTCTAAATCTCTTGATCACTTTAATTTTTTGCTAGGCTGCTTCATCGGTGTCCTGGGAAAGAGAAAAGAGGAGGACGGGGGGCAGGAGGAAGGGGAAGAGCAGATGGGCGAGAGACTGCAGAGGCTGCTGGGTGAGTGTGGAGAGAGAGGGAGAGCGAGGGAGAGGAGTATAGAGTTAAGGCTTTATCAGTGAGTGCCCTGAGGTATGTGGGGACGCTGCTGAATCCAGAGAGATTAGGGGAAAAATGCAGCACATGGCAGTAAGGGGCTTACGCCACAGCTTGTATTAGTTCAGGTGAAAAGAGTATTGCTTTTACATAAAACTGGACAAATCCAGCTACAATGCATTTCCCGTTGGACCACAATGGGGCCCTCTATCTGTGGACCTCACCTCCTGTCCCCCGGGTTCCCCAAAGCTCCTCTATCTAAACAGGAGTAGGGACTGATGGAAGGAGGAGAAAACACTGACGGACAGCAGAGGGAGGAGGAGATATGACGCCGCACCAAACTTCATTTTCAGAGTTTACCGGGAAGCTGGTTGTCAGGAGATGGCGAGGAAGTCATTTCCTCTGGGGACGGGGGGGATCGTGTCCACCTTACCCTTTAAAACCCTATTTTTGTCCCCTGACTTTTACTACTTCAACTCGAAAAGTCTCTCTACACAGGTCCTGTTTACACCTGATAATTAACATGTGTCCTGTGTGTCCTGATCACGTGTGGACGGCTCTAATGTCCAACGAAACATTCAAAGAAAAACTGAAATAATCTTCAGCAGTGATACTCAACCTATGGCCCGAGGGCCAAATCTGGCCTCCAATAGGCTGTCATACTGGTCCTGGAAATGTGTTAAAATCCAAAAACATCCTAAAATCCTA
>NW_024666052.1:0-435 GCF_008729295.1 Plectropomus leopardus | reverse complement strand
AATCAACACCTGAACCAGTGCCTGAAACAGAGTCCACAACATCTAGTTCGGATTCTGATACAACACCTGAATCAGTGCCTGCAACAGAATCAACAACATCTGGGCAGGATTCAGAACCCTCTTCTGAACCAGCACCTGTTACAGAATCCACAACATCTCTGCAAGATACTGAATCAACACCTGAACCAGTGCCTGAAACGGAATCCACAACATCTAGTTCGGATTCTGATACAACACCTGGATCAGTGCCTGCAACAGAATCAACAACATCTGGGCAGGATTCAGAACCATCTTCTGAACCAGCACCTGTTACAGAATCCACAACATCTCTGCAAGATACTGAATCAACACCTGAACCAATGCCTGAAACAGAATCCACAACATCTAATTCGGATTCTGATACAACACCTGAATCAGTGCCTGCAACAGAATCAA